>NC_084620.1:57124066-57146566 GCF_033978795.1 Nerophis ophidion
TCTTTCAAGCCTCGGAACACATCAAGAAAATATTTCTGCCCGTGGAAAGTAAGGAAAGTTTCAAAATGAACCTTATAATATATATATTTTTTTAAAACATCCACTTATGGCGCTCAAAATTAAAGAAACAAAAGTACAGAAACAGCGGATTGTCCTGGCAGGTGTCCATAATGATACATAGTAGGATTGTACTGATACCAAACTGTATTTCAATACTTTTCTGAATACAAATGTCATTATTGTCTTTATTGGAACAATAAAGACAATAAAATAAATACATTAAAAATCTTAGACTTCATATTGCACCACACATTTTCAATATCTAGACGACAGGCAGGCCAGTCTAGTACCAGCACTCTTTTACGATGAAGCCACGCTGTTGTAACCATTATTATTATTATTATTTTAAGATATATTTTATCTCTTCTTTAACTATCTGCGACTATCTCTTTAACGATCTATTACAATTGTCCCAGTACCAAAATTATTTCAATACTTTTCTAAATAAAATGTCATTATTGTCTTTATTGGAACAATAAGACAATAAAATAAATAAATGAAAAATCTTGCACCACACATTTTCAATGTTTGGACTACAGGCATGCCAGTCTAGTACCTGCGTTCTTTTACAATGAAGCCACTGTGACAGTCGCTTGCTGTCGTCGTGCGGGTTCCATGGACCACTCAGGAAGGACATTGCTTTGAGCAGGTTTGACTATTGTTTATTCTTTCAATAACACGAGCTTGTCTGCGGTCCTCACTCGCTTTCAGCCGGCCGCGTCCTCGCTGTCTTCGGCTCGCTTTCTGTCGCTCTCGGTCCTCAGGTACTGCTGCGGGTTCTCCTACTCCTTCTGCCGAGATCTCTCCTCCTTCTCCCCTTTTATACAGTGTGAGGAGGTAAGTCAATTGTGTGCCGGTGCGCGATCCACGCACCTGAATTAGATTGCGGCGGCGTCGCTCCCGGCACGTCCCGCCTCTAGTATAGTGCAGAGTATAGTATAGTGCAGAGTATAGTATAGTGCAGAGTATAGTATAGTGCAGAGTATAGTATAGTTCACAGTTTAGTATAGTACAGAGTAAAGTTTAGTACACAGTATAGTATATAGTACAGAGTATAGTATGCAGTATAGTATAGAGTATAGTGTATAGTATAGTGCAGAATATAGTATAGTTCACAGTTTAGTATAGTACAGAGTAAAGTTTAGTGCACAGTATAGTATGGAGTATAGTACAGAGTATAGTATAGTACGCAGTATAGTATAGGGTATAGTACAGAGTATAGTTTGTACGCAGTATAGTATAGTGCAGAGTATAGTATAGTGCGGAGTATAGTATAGTTCACAGTTTAGTATAGTGCAGAGTATAGTATAGTACGCAGTATAGTATAGGGTATAGTACAGAGTATAGTTTGTACGCAGTATAGTATAGTGCAGAGTATAGTATAGTGCAGAGTATAGTATAGTTCACAGTTTAGTATAGTACAGAGTAAAGTTTAGTACACAGTATAGTATGGAGTATAGTATAGTACGCAGTATAGTATAGAGTATAGTACAGAGTATAGTGCACAGTATAGTATAGTGCAGAGTATAGTATAGTGCAGAGTATAGTATAGTTCACAGCTTAGTATGGTACAGTGTAAAGTTTAGTGCACAGTATGGTATAGAGTATAGTACAGAGTATAGTATACTGAAGAGTATATTAAAGTGCAGAGTATAGTATAGTACAGAGTATAGCATACTTCACGGTTTAGTATAGTACAGAGTGAAGTATAGTACACAGTATAGTACAGAGTATAGTAATGTACGCAGATAGTATACTACATAGTATCGTATAGTGCAGAGTATAGTGTGGTACACAGTATAGTATGGTACAGAGTATAGTATGGTGCAGAGTATAGTATACTTCACGGTTTAGTATAGTGCAGATTGAAGTATAGTACAGAGTATAGTACAGAGTATAGTAATGTACGCAGATAGTATAATACAGAGTATAGTATAGTGCACAGTATAGTATTGCACACAATATAGTATAGTGCAGAGTATAGTATAGATCGGAGTATAGTATACTTCACGGTTTAGTATAGTACAGAGTGAAGTATAGTACACAGAATAGTACAGAGTATAGTAATGTACGCAGATAGTATAATATAGAGTATAGTATAGTGCACAGTATAGTATAGTACACAGTATAGTATAGTGCAGAGTATAGTATAATTCACAGTTTAGTATAGTACAGAGTAAAGTATAGTACACAGTATAGTATAGTGTAGACTATAGTACATAGTATAGTATAGTGCAGAGTATAGTATAGTGCAGAATATAGTAATGTACACAGTATATTATAGTACAGAGTATAGTATAGTACATAGTATAATACAGAGTATAATATAGCACAGAGAATAGTATGGTGCGGAGTATAGTATAGTACAGAGTATAGTATAGTGCAGAGTATAGTATACTTCACGGTTTAGTATAGTACAGAATGAAGCATAGTACAGAATGAAGTATAGTACACAGTATAGTACAGAGTATAGTATAGTACAGAGTATAGTAATGTACGCAGATAGTATAATACAGAGTATAGTATAGTACACAGTATAGTATAGTGCAGAGTATAGTATAGTTCACAGTTTAGTATAGTACAGAGTAAAGTATAGTACACAGTATAGTATAGACTATAGTACATAGTATAGTGCAGAGTATAGTAATGTACACAGTATATTATAGTACAGAGTATAGTACAGTACATAGTATAATACAGAGTATAGTATAGCACAGAGTATAGTATGGTACGGAGTATAGTATAGTACACAGTATAGTATAGCACAGAGTATAGTATGGTACGGAGTATAGTACACAGTATAGTATAGTACAGAGTATAGTATGGTGGGGCAAAAAATGCAAACAGGTACATTTTTCAAACAGAGTATAGTACCGTTTTTGATTCATTAGTACCGCGATACCACACTCGTCCTGGTAAACATACAACTCAAATACATTGCGGCTTAAAAGCCCACCAATTAAGGCGGGTCTGTTACCACGGCAACCAGCGAGCGGCCGCTGCAGTTTGTTGATGTCAGCACAAGCGCCTTAACTTCCGTCTTTATTAAGGTTGCTGCTGGACTCTTCCTGTTTGATTTATTTCCCTCCCGTTTTTTTTGTTATTTTCCCCCGTGCCGCCGACAGCTGCCTGTCCGGCTCTCCGCCCATCTCCTTCCCTTTTTCTGTCACTTTGTCGCTCATTTCCTGGCCCCCCCTCGGGGCGAGCGGGGGTGTCCCTGCAGAGGAATGGCATTTGAGAGGCCGGAGCAAATCAATGGCACTAATTAGATCGGTGCATCACTCTTATTCCCTCCCCTCGCTGTAATCTATATTTAATGTTGGGAAGCTGAGCTTTGAAGAGCGCCACAGCTGGCCTGTTTGCTAATTAATGACATTTTCCCCCCTTTAATTACCATTCTGACGCCTTTGTCTTTGCTATTGTTTTCACGCCGTCGGCCTCGCCTTTCCTGCGCCGCCATCCATCTGCCCCCCCCCCCAACATCTCCTTGAGGGAATTTGTCCGCTGGCGAGCGGCTGATCGGATTTTGATCGTCAAAGGTCAATATGACTCTGACCTCCATGTTTGCCCCGTTCTTCGCCATCCTCCCATATCCACGTGCACGCAAGGTCGCGCCGGCGGAGTTCATAAATCCTTTCAAAAGCCACTTGTTGTTCGCCAATTAGCAGCCGCCCTTGTTTTTAGGGACCGAATGTCCCTTTGGGACAGAGGACCCTATTGTATTTCTAAAGTTTTATTATTATTATTATACCGCCGCCTCTTTGAGCTGTAATTTGACCCTCTTTACGTGCTTCAAAACTCACACATCAGGACTGGCGAAAATTGCGACTTAATCAAAAAAACAAAACTCAAAACTCAAAATTGCGCCCCCTAGGAAAAAACACAGACAAAACTGCTAGTAACTTCCGTTAAAAATGTCGTAGAGACATGAAAAAAAAACCTCTATGTTGGTCTGACTTAGATCTAGATTTCATACATTGACCTCCTTCAGCAAAAATCAAAAGGAAGTTGACAAAAACCCCTTTCAAAACAAAAGTTTCCTAAAAATTTTATTTTTTGCCTCCAATAGCTGTAATTTGACCCCTTAAAATGCTTCAAAACTCACCAAACTAGATCTAGATTTCATACACTGACCTCCTTCAGCAAATATCAACAGGAAGTAGACAAAAACCCCTTCAAAACAAAAGTTTCCTAAAAAATTTATTTTTTGCCTCCTATAGCTGTAATTTGACCCCTTAAAATGCTTCAAAACTCACCAAACTAGATCTAGATTTCATACACTGACCTCCTTCAGCAAAAATCAACAGGAAATCAACAGGAAGTTGACAAAACCACTTCAAAACAAAAGTTTCCTAAAAAAAATATTTTTTGCCTCCTATAGCTGTAATTTGACCCCTTAAAATGCTTCAAAACTCACCAAACTAGATCTAGATTTCATACACTGACCTCCTTCAGCAAATATCAACAGGAAGTTGACAAAAACCCCTTCAAAACAAAAGTTTCCTAAAAATTTTATTTTTTGATTCCTATAGCTGTAATTTGACCCCTTAAAATGCTTCAAAACTCACCAAACTAGATCTAGATTTCATACACTGACTTCCTTCAGCAAAAATCAACAGGAAGTTGACAAAAACCCCTTCAAAACAAAAGTTTCCTAAAAATTTTATTTTTTGCTTCCTATAGGTGTAATTTGACCCCTTTATAATGCTTCAAAACTCACCAAACTCAACACACACATCAGGACTGGTGAAAATTGCGATTTAATAAAAAACCAAACCCCAAAACTCAAAATTGAACTCTAACGCCCCCTAGGAATAAAACACAGACAAAACTGCTAGTAACTTCCGTTAAAAATGTCGTAGAGACATGAAAAGAAAACCTCTATGGAGGTCTGACTTGGATCTAGATTTCATACACTGACCTCCTTCAGCAAAAATCAATAGGAAGTTGACAAAAAACCCTTCAAAACAAAAGTTTCCTAAAAAAAATATTTTTTGCCTCCTATAGCTGTAATTTGACCCCCTTAAAATGCTTCAAAACTCACCAAACTAGATCTAGATTTCATACACTGACCTCCTTCAGCAAAAATCAACAGGAAGTGGACAAAAACCCCTTCAAAACAAAAGTTTCCTAAAATATGTCTTTTTTGCTTCCTATGGCTGTAATTTGACTCCTTAAAATGCTTCAAAACTCACCAAACTAGATCTAGATTTCATACACTGACCTCCTTCAGCAAAAATTAACAGGAAGTGGACAAAAACCCCTTCAAAAAAAAAGTTTCCTAAAATATGTCTTTTTTGCTTCCTATGGCTGTAATTTGACTCCTTAAAATGCTTCAAAACTCACCAAACTAGACTTACATTTCATACACTGACCTCCTTCAGCAAATATCAACAGGAAGTTGACAAAAACCCCTTCAAAACAAAAGTTTCCTAAAAAAAATATGTTTTGCTTCCTATAGCTGTAATTTGACCCCTTAAAATGCTTCAAAACTCACCAAACTAGATCTAGATTTCATACACTGACCTCCTTCAAAAAAATCAACAGGAAGTTTACAAAAACCCCTTCAAAACAAAAGTTTCCTAAAAAAATTATTTTTTGCCTCTATAGCTGTAATTTGACTCCTTAAAATGCTTCAAAACTCACCAAACTAGATCTAGATTTCATGCACTGACCTCTTTCAGCAAAAATCAACAGGAAGTTGACAAAAACCCCTTCAAAACAAAATTTTCCTAAAAAAATGTAATTTTTGTCTCCTATCGCTGTAATTTGACCCCCTTAAAATGCTTCAAAACTCACCAATCTAGATCTAGATTTCATACACTGACCTCCTTCATTAAAAATCAACAGGAAGTTGACAAAAAACCCTTCAAAACAAGTTTACTAAAAATGTCTTTTTTGGCTTCTATAGCTGTAATTTGACCCCCTTAAAATGCTTCAAAACTCACCAAACTAGATCTAGATTTCATACACTGACCTCCTTTAGCAAAAATCAACAGAAAGTTGACAAAAACCCCTTCAAAACAAAAGTTTCCTAAAAAATGCCTTTTTGCTTCCTATAGCTGTAATTTGACCCCTTAAAATGCTTCAAAATTCACCAAACTAGATCTAGATTTCATACACTGACCTCCTTCAGCAAAAATCAACAGGAAGTTGACAAAACCCCTTTCAAACAAAAGTTTCCTAAAAATTTAATTTTTTGCCTCCAATAGCTGTAATTTGACCCCTTAAAATGCTTCAAAACTCACCAAACTAGATCTAGATTTCATACACTGACCTCCTACAGCAAATATCAACAGGAAGTTGACAAAAAACCCTTCAAAACCAAAGTTTCCTAAAGAATTTATTTTTTGCCTCCTATAGCTGTAATTTGACCCTTAAAATGCTTCAAAACTCACCAAACTAGATCTAGATTTCATACACTGACCTCCTTCAGCAAAAATCAACAGGAAATCAACAGGAAGTTGACAAAACCCCTTCAAAACAAAAGTTTCCTAAATAATTTATTTTTTGCCTCCTATAGCTGTAATTTGACTCCTTAAAATGCTTCAAAACTCACCAAACTAAATCTAGATTTCATACACTGACCTGCTTCAGCAAAAATCAACAGGAAATCAACAGGAAGTTGACAAAACCCCTTCAAAACAAAGGTTTCCTAAAAAAAATATTTTTTGCCTCCTATAGCTGTAATTTGACCCCTTAAAATGCTTCAAAACTCACCGAACTAGATCTAGATTTCATACACTGACCTCCTTCAGCAAAAATCAACAGGAAGTTGACAAAAACCCCTTCAAAACAAAAGTTTCCTAAAGAAAACATTTTTTGACACTTTGAGCTCTAATTTGACCCCTTAAAATGCTTCAAAACTCACCAAACTCAACACACACATCAGGACTGGTGAAAATTGCGATTTAATAAAAAACCAAACCCCAAGACTCAAAATTGTACTCTAACGCCCCCTAGGAATAAAACAAAGACAAAACTGCTAGTAACTCCCGTTAGAAATGTCGTAGAGACATCAGCAACAATCAACAGGAAGTAGACAAAAACCCCTTCAAAACAAGTTTACTAAAAAAGTTCAAAACTCACCAAACTAGATCTAGATTTCATACACTGACCTCCTTCAGCAAATATCAACAGGAAGTTGACAAAAACCCCTTCAAAACAAAAGTTTCCTAAAAAATTTATTTTTTGCTTCCTATAGCTGTAATTTGACCCCTTAAAATGCTTCAAAACTCACACATCAGGACTGGCAAAAATTGCGACATAATTAATCAAAAAATCAAAACTCGAAATTGCGCCCCCTAGGAAAAAAAACGGACAAAACTGCTAGTAACTTCGTTAAAAATGTCGTAGAGACATGAAAAAAAAAACTTCTATGTAGGTCAGACTTGGATCTAGATTTCATACACTGACCTCCTTCAGCAAATATCAACAGGAAGTTGACAAAAACCCCTTCAAAACAAAAGTTTCCTGAAAATTTTATTTTTTGCCTCCTATAGCTGTAATTTGACTCCTTAAAATGCTTCAAAAACTCACCAAACTAGATCTAGATTTCATACACTGACCTCCTTCAGCAAATATCAACAGGAAGTTGACAAAAACCCCTTCAAAACAAAAGTTTCCTAAAAAAAATATGTTTTGCTTCCTATAGCTGTAATTTGACCCCCTTAAAATGCTTCAAAACTCACCAAACTAGATCTAGATTTCATACACTGACCTCCTTCAAAAAAATCAACAGGAAGTTTACAAAAACCCCTTCAAAACAAAAGTTTCCTAAAAAAATTATTTTTTGCCTCCTATAGCTGTAATTTGACTCCTTAAAATGCTTCAAAACTCACCAAACTAGATCTAGATTTCATGCACTGACCTCTTTCAGCAAAAATCAACAGGAAGTTGACAAAAACCCCTTCAAAACAAAATTTTCCTAAAAAATGTAATTTTTGTCTCCTATCGCTGTAATTTGACCCCCTTAAAATGCTTCAAAACTCACCAATCTAGATCTAGATTTCATACACTGACCTCCTTCATTAAAAATCAACAGGAAGTTGACAAAAAACCCTTCAAAACAAGTTTACTAAAAAATGTCTTTTTTGGCTTCTATAGCTGTAATTTGACCCCCTTAAAATGCTTCAAAACTCACCAAACTAGATCTAGATTTCATACACTGACATCCTTCAGCAAAAATCAACAGAAAGTTGACAAAAACCCCTTCAAAACAAAAGTTTCCTAAAAAATGCCTTTTTGCTTCCTATAGCTGTAATTTGACCCCTTAAAATGCTTCAAAATTCACCAAACTAGATCTAGATTTCATACACTGACCTCCTTCAGCAAAAATCAACAGGAAGTTGACAAAAACCCCTTTCAAAACAAAAGTTTCCTAAAATTTAATTTTTTGCCTCCAATAGCTGTAATTTGACCCCTTAAAATGCTTCAAAACTCACCAAACTAGATCTAGATTTCATACACTGACCTCCTACAGCAAATATCAACAGGAAGTTGACAAAAAACCCTTCAAAACCAAAGTTTCCTAAAGAATTTATTTTTTGCCTCCTATAGCTGTAATTTGACCCCTTAAAATGCTTCAAAACTCACCAAACTAGATCTAGATTTCATACACTGACCTCCTTCAGCAAAAATCAACAGGAAATCAACAGGAAGTTGACAAAACCCCTTCAAAACAAAAGTTTCCTAAATAATTTATTTTTTGCCTCCTATAGCTGTAATTTGACTCCTTAAAATGCTTCAAAACTCACCAAACTAAATCTAGATTTCATACACTGACCTGCTTCAGCAAAAATCTACAGGAAATCAACAGGAAGTTGACAAAACCCCTTCAAAACAAAGGTTTCCTAAAAAAAATATTTTTTGCCTCCTATAGCTGTAATTTGACCCCTTAAAATGCTTCAAAACTCACCGAACTAGATCTAGATTTCATACACTGACCTCCTTCAGCAAAAATCAACAGGAAGTTGACAAAAACCCCTTCAAAACAAAAGTTTCCTAAAGAAAACATTTTTTGACACTTTGAGCTGTAATTTGACCCCTTAAAATGCTTCAAAACTCACCAAACTCAACACACACATCAGGACTGGTGAAAATTGCGATTTAATAAAAAACCAAACCCCAAGACTCAAAATTGTACTCTAACGCCCCCTAGGAATAAAACAAAGACAAAACTGCTAGTAACTCCCGTTAAAAATGTCGTAGAGACATCAGCAAAAATCAACAGGAAGTAGACAAAAACCCCTTCAAAACAAGTTTACTAAAAAAGTTCAAAACTCACCAAACTAGATCTAGATTTCATACACTGACCTCCTTCAGCAAATATCAACAGGAAGTTGACAAAAACCCCTTCAAAACAAAAGTTTCCTAAAAAATTTATTTTTTGCTTCCTATAGCTGTAATTTGACCCCTTAAAATGCTTCAAAACTCACACATCAGGACTGGCAAAAATTGCGACATAATCAAAAAATCAAAACTCGAAATTGCGCCCCCTAGGAAAAAAAACGGACAAAACTGCTAGTAACTTCGTTAAAAATGTCGTAGAGACATGAAAAAAAAACTTCTATGTAGGTCAGACTTGGATCTAGATTTCATACACTGACCTCCTTCAGCAAATATCAACAGGAAGTTGACAAAAACCCCTTCAAAACAAAAGTTTCCTGAAAATTTTATTTTTTGCCTCCTATAGCTGTAATTTGACTCCTTAAAATGCTTCAAAACTCACCAAACTAGATCTAGATTTCATACACTGACCTCCTTCAGCAAAAATCAACAGGAAGTTGACAAAAACCCCTTCAAAACAAAAGTTTCCTAAAAAAATATGTTTTGCCACTTTGAGCTGTAATTTGACCCCTTAAAATGCTTCGAAACTCACCAAACTAGATCTAGATTTCATACACTGACCTCCTTCAGCAAAAATCAACAAGAAGTTGGCAAAAAACCCTTCAAAACAAAAGTCTCCTAAAAAATGTCTTTTTTGCTTCCTATAACTGTAATTTGACCCCTTAACCTGCTTCAAAATCACACATCAGGACTGGCAAAAATTGTGACATAATCAAAAAAACAAAACTCAAAATTGCGCTCTTGCGCCCCCTAGGAAAAAACACAGACAAAACTGCTTGTAACTTCCGTTAGAAATGTCAAGGAGACATGAAACAAACATTTCTATGTAGGTCTGACTTGGACCTAGATTTCATACATTGACCTCCTTCAGCAAAAGTCAACCAGAAGTTGGCATAAAAAACCTTCAAAACAAAAGTTTCCTAAAAAAAATATTTTTTGCCACTTTGAGCTGTAATTTGACCCCTTAAAATGCTTCAAAACTCACCAAACTCGACACACACATCAAGACCGGTGAAAATTGCGATTTAATAACCCCAAAACTCAAAATTGTACTCTAGCGCCCCCTAGGAATAAAACACTGACAAAACTGCTCTTGGGAAGAAAACACAGACAAAAGTGCTTGTAACTTTCAGTAGGAATGTTGTAGAGACATGAAACAAAAACTTCTATGTAGGTCTCACTTAGAACTACATTTCATTCATTGACATACTTTAGCAAAAATCAACAGGAAGTTGGCAAAAAACCCTTCAAAACAAAAGATGTAAAAACCTTTCACCTTTTTTCGAACATTATCTCCTCTTAACGCGTTTGTTGTGTGGGTTTCAAACTCGCACAGGAAAGAGATTGAACCCTTCTGATTAAAAGTTGCCCAAATAGTTTTTCTAACTGTTCCGGTTTTGATTTTACAAGCCTTCAAAGATGCTGCCGCGCTGCTGCCGTCTCAAGATTGCTGCTTAAAAGCGTGACCACACAATGCAGAGAAGGTAGGTACCGTGCAGGTAAAGATATGTTGACTGGGTGAAAGAAGGAGGCACCAGTTTGACTCCAGGATACAGAGAAGCTAGGTAATGTGCAGGTAAAGATATGTTGTCTGGGTGATGGCAGGAAGCACCAGCATGTATGGGTGACAGAAAGAAGCACCAGTGTGACCCCAGGATGCAGGGAAGGTAGGTAATGTGCAGGTAAAGATAGGTTGAATTGGTAAAGGCAGGAAACACCAGCAAAAGTTGGTCCCGTCCATCGCTGCTTGCAGCTTTAATTTATTTATTTTTTCTGATCACCAATCATCACGCACGTGTTTCATTATCGTTCGTCCTTGAAGGCACCATTTGTCGACTGGTGGTGGTGTTTCTTCTTTGCTGAAACGCTGGAACGACGAGGGCAATCATCTACGCGCTTGTCGTATCGATCCGTGTGAGGGCGGTCGATGCTTTTATTGCCGCGCTGTAAAGGAAACGTGTGTTGACTTCACTCACAGGGACGCGGACGCACCATTTTTTTTTCTTCAACGTGTTGTGTCATTTTCTGCATTTATTCCACCGCAGCAAATAATTCTAATTCACTAATGGTGTCACAACTGAGGATCTTTCTGTCTGTCTTGCCTTCTTCTCCCTGCTTGCTCCCTTTGTGGTGTCATGTCTACACTTTTTTGAAGCCTCTTTTTTTGCGCCGTCCTCCAAAAATCTAAACATCAGACGTGGAAATTATGGAAAAACAAGAATCCTAATCTATGACTCCCTGGAACAGTCTTGATGCACCAACAGGAACAGACTGTTCTTAAAAAAAAATAAAAAACCAGAAGACTCCTCAATGATGGAAGCTTTTGACCTCCCTCCCTCCTTACAACGACACCCGGGGTTGAACTTGTGCTTATGCAAAACGGCCCCAGGCCTATGGACACTACATCAACAAACCGAAGACAATGGGCATACACACACACACACACACGCACACTCCACACTCACCCCGAGCCTTCACCACCGCTTTCTTCCCCTTAGGGGTGATGGACGGCCAGTGCCGGATCTAACATAATAGTGAGAGTCCAGTCCATAGTGGGGCCAGCAGGACACCATCCCGGGCGGACACGGGTCAGCAGCGCAGAGATGTCCCCAACCGATGCACAGGCGAGCGGTCCACTCTATGTCCTGACTCTGGACAGCCATCATATCAAATATGCCTGACAAGCACTCGATACAATCAACAAAGCTCACCTTTGTGCATTCACGCACAGCATAAAACGTTTGGGGGACAAAACGGGACAAAGGGGTGGCATTAAACACGTCTTTCTGTGTCAGCAAACTTCGATGAGTTCAAGGATCACTGGAACTAGTGGGACAAAATATTCCTCATCAGTGAAGCGTGTTTCATATAAACAGTGGGATTTATAACAATTAGGAAGGTTTGTATCATGTTTGCTCTCTTACAGAAAAATATATTAAAACGAACCCAAAAAAATGTTTCATAATTTTCCATCTTCACACATCTCTGAAAGAGGTCCAGGGAGTCACTAGGGCAGCGCTAAAGAGCACATTTGGATTTGGAGCCTCGGGTTGCTGTCCAAATATTTGATTTATAGATTCTTCTTTTCTTTTTTTTCTTTTTCTTTTTATTGAAATCCAACATGAGACAATGTTATCCATTAAATGATATTCATATACAGCATATAGATGTTGTCTGCCTTAAATGTCAAAAGTATTTTTTGTTTATATTCCCATCGTACCACCCCCCCGAAAAAAACAGCTAAAAAACAAATCAGGAAAAAAATCTTAGTATCTACAAATACATCAATTAAATAAACAATAAATAAATAATATGTTGATAATAATAATAAACAGAAATTAAATTAAATAAATATAAAAAGATATATATATATATATATATATATATATGTATATGTATGTATGTATGTATATATATACACATATATATACATACATACATATATACATACATACATACATACTTATATATATAATTATAGATATATGTATGTATGTATATATGTATATATATGTATGTATGTATATGTATATATATATATAAATATGTATATATATGTATGTATGTATATATGTGTATATATATGTATGTATGTATATATATATATATATATATATATATATATATATATATATATATATCTATATCAATCCATTTTCTACCACTTGTCCCTTTTTTGGGGTCTCGGGGTGTCGTTGGAGCTTATCTCAGCTGCATTTGGGCGGAAGGCGGGGTACACCCCGGACAAGTCGGCACCTCATCACAGATATATACCGATACAAATGTATGTCTGTGAAAATGTGAAAAGTTGTGTATTTTCAAATAAAATTTCTACCTCAAAACATCAAGAGGAAAAAAAACTGGAATTTGTTTAAAAAAAGCCGTAATATTTCAACTAATCGTTATTAATGATATAATGATTTACCTGTTTTTAAATATAATAACTGTTTCAGCAATTAAAAAAAAAAATATATATATATATATGTCTGTGTATATATATATATATATATATATATATATATATATATATATATATATATATATATTCATATATGTATGGGGTGTGTGTGTGAAAATGGACATATACAACATGGAGAAGATAACTGCCTTTATTAATTATAAATTGGAGATATTTACGTCATACTGGGAAAACTGGGTCAGTTATGTCACGCCTCATTAGCCTGACTTAATTTTTTCGAATTAGTGCACTGCTATATATACACATACATATATACATATGGGGAGTAAAAAAATGTGTTTTTTTATTTTTTTGTTGAATAAATAAATAAAAAAATACTCCCTATATTTGTATATGTATGTATATATATATATATATATATATATATATATATATATATATATATATATATATATACATACATATAAACATATAGGGATTTTTTATTTTTTTTAAAGCAGTGCACTAATTCGAAAAAATTAAGTCAGGATTATGAGGCATGACATAATTGACCCATTTTTAAAAGTATGAAGTAAATTTCCCCAATTTATAATTAATAAAGGCCGTTATCTTCTCCATGTTATATATGTCCATTGTGGTTTCCATCCATTGCTTCAAAGTTGGGCTATCCTGGGATATCCATTTCCTAGTGATGGTCTTTTTACAAGCCACCAGTAGGACATTCAATAAGTGTTTATCTTTCTTCAGCCAGTCCTGAGGTGCATGTCCCAAAAAACAAAATTTTACTTTCAAGGGGTATTTCTCGTTAGAAAATATCCTGTAGACCTTGGTGCATCTCTTTCCAATAGTCCTTTATGGTGAAGCAGTCCCAGAAAACATGGTAGGGGTTTGCGTTTGAATTCCCACAATTGATCATTTCTATTTCCTACTTGGCGGAAAGTCATTTACCATTTCAGCCCCATGACAAATTGAGAGTAACAAACAAGGTTTACTGTAATAGCAACATTGACAATAGTAATAATAAAACGGCTAACTCAATTTATTCGTTTAGTTGAGTCTTTATTTGAAGGGACCATGCACAGAAACATGAAGATCAAAGACAGATATGTTCTGTACCAGATTATAGCTACATAGCTTATTTCCATCTACAGTCCCTGGCTACCTCAATTAAAGGGATACAAAAATCATGCAATAAAATTATGACAATAAAAACCTACCATAGCATGTAATCAAATTCAGAAAAGTCATAAAATGCCCTTTCATGGACACATACTTAATATACAATACAACCACACCTCATTTACATCATCACAAAAAGATAATACATACTCTTGTTCACATCTGTCATCAATTGTAAAAACAACCATGATTTTAACAGACACACCTCACAATTTACAACAAAAATGCTGTCATGGATAAATATAATGTACATTAAGTTGATGTGTGAGACATAGTGGCCACCTTAGTGACCGTGTGAGCACCTTTGCTCTCATGGATAAATATAAGACACATTAAGTTGACAAGTCAAACATAGTGGCCACCTTAGTGACCGTGTGAGCAGCTTCGATTGCTCCTCCATCTCCATCATAGCCATTAATAATGATAATAAGAGTGGTCTGCACATTTTTGGTTGATTGATTGATTGAAACTTTTGTTAGTAGATTGTACAGTTCAGTACATGTTCCGTGCAATTGACCACTAAATGGTAACACTTGTTGCGTTTGGACCAGATGTTCCTCCGAGGGAATTTAAGTTCCTGGTCAATCCCAAGTTCTTTTGATGACACATAAGCTGATTTTATATGATAGCCCAGAACAGAATAGGTATTTTGCAATTTATTCCAAAGCTTTGGAGAGACCAACCTAAAAAAAAAACACATTGAATTTGCGTCACTAAGTTGATCTGAAAACCCAACGGACGCGCTGTCTTCTTAAATATCTCCCCCGCCCACACCTACCCGAACGAATACACATATCTGTTGTTCTGCTTAGCCTGGGACAGGAAGAGATAGGGGAGTATAGCTACTACTTACATTCCTAAAGCTTCAAGGTTAACACACAGTTTACTAGCGGACAACCAAAAAAGAGAACAAATGGAAAAACACTAGCTGTTTTCAAATATGACTATGAATATGAAGAAATAACTCTTAAATATGGATATATGTAGATATCTACCTCCGTCACACCCAATAAGTTTTTCAACTTGTTTAAGTCGGGGTCCACGTTAATTAATGCATGGTAATTTACGTCTTGTTTTGTACTTCTGCTGTGACTCCATTGTTACTTTTAGGTTATAATAAGACCCGCTGATGTCGTCATGTTTGAACCACGCTTCTGCCATTCTGCTCACAACACTCGCTTTTTTTTTTTTCCCGGGTAGGAAAGTGAAGTTGCTAAAAAAAAAAGGAAAGTCTCGACAGAAGTTGAAGTTTGCACAAAAAGCGTTTCTCGGCCGTTTGTTTACACGTCTCCACCGCCCGCCACTCGCCTATCAACTCCGCTGTTTGTCTCCCCGGCGAGAGCTCAGACGTCCATCTGCCTCTCGGGCTCAGCATCCCGCCGCCGTTCTCCCACCCCCTGAGGGACGCTGGTGGTCCGTCACCACCTGTCACACACCCTGTCCAACTGTCAAACACATTTAGGTGGTAAAACCCCACAAAAAGGCTGCAAAGTGTGGCCTCGCTGCAAAGGTAGCACCTCAACTGGCCAACCGGGTTTGACTTCAAACTCTTGTCCCTAAAATCCTCCTACGGTGTGTAGTGAAGCGTGTTTAGCTATTTCTCGTCCTCCAGTGATAATGTGCAGGCTGACTGCAGGAATGTCCACCAGAGCTGCTGTGAATTGAATGTTAATTTCTCTACTATAAGCCGTCTCCAAAGGCGTTTCAGGGAATTTGGCAGTACATCCAACCAGCCGCACAGCCGCAGACCACGTGTATCCATAACCTCTACATCCACATTGAGGACAACGTGGCGCGGTTGGGTGAGTGACCGTGCCATAAACCTGAGGGTTCCTGGTTCGATCCCCAACTTCTACCAACCTGGTCACGTCTGTGTACTTGAGCAAGACACTTCACCCTTGCTCCTGATGGGGGGTGGTTAGGGCCCTGCATGGCAGGTGTGGCATATCAAGATGCTGATTAAACAGCATGATTATTGCAAAGGTGCGCTTTAGGTTGCCCACAATAAAAGTGCACTCTGAAATGTGCAGTTTTGTCACACAGCGCAATGCCAACGATGTCACGGGTTTTGAATGCACGTGCAATCGGCATGCTGACTGCAGGAATGTCCACCAGAGCAGTGCTACCCGTGAATTGAATGTTCATTTCTCTACTATAAGCCATCTCCAAAGGCATTTCAGGGAATTTGGCAGTACATCCAACCGGCCACACAACCGCAGACCACTTGTAACCACACCAGCTCAGGACCTCCACATCCACATTGGGGGACAGCGTGGCGCAGTTGGGTGAGTGACCGTGCCAGAAACCTGAGGGTTCCTGGTTCGACCCCCAACTTCTACCAACCTGGTCACGTCTGTGTACCTGAGCAAGACTCTTCACCCTTGCTCCTGATGGGTTGTGGTTAGGGCCCTGCATGGCAGGTGTGGCATATCAAGATGCTGATTAAACAGCATGATTATTGCAAAGGTGCGCCTTAGGTTGCCCACAATAAAAGCGCACTCTGAAATGTGCAGTTTTGTCACACAGCGCAATGCCACAGATGTCATGGGTTTTGAGTGCACGTGCAATCGGCATGCTGACTGCAGGAATGTCCACCGGAGCAGTGCTACCCGTGAATTGAATGTTCATTTCTCTACTATAAGCCGTCTCCAAAGGCATTTCAGGGAATTTGGCAGTACATCCAACCGGCCGCACAAGCGCAGACCACTTGTAACCACACCAGCTCAGGGCCTCCACATCCACATTGGGGACAGCGTGGCGTAGTTGGGTGAGTGACCGTGCCAGAAACCTGAGGGTTCCTGGTTCGATCCCCAACTTCTACCAACCTGGTCACGTCTGTGTACTTGAGCAAGACACTTCACCCTTGCTCCTGATGGGTGGTGGTTAGGGCCCTGCATGGCAGGTGTGGCATATCAAGATGCTGATTAAACAGCATGATTATTGCAAAGGTGCGCCTTAGGTTGCCCACAATAAAAGTGCAATCTGAAATGTGCAGTTTTGTCAAACAGCGCAATGCCACGGATGTCACGGGTTTTGAGTGCACGTGCAATTGGCATGCTGACTGCAGAAATGTCCACCAGAGCAGTGCTACCCGTGAATTGAATGTTCATTTCTCTACTATAAGCCGTCTCCAAAGGCATTTCAGGGAATTTGGCAGTACATCCAACCGGCCGCACAACCGCCGATCACTTGTAACCACACCAGCTCAGGACCTCCACATCCACATTGGGGACAGCGTGGCGCGGTTGGGAGAGTGGCCGTGCCAGCAACTTAAGGGTTCCTGGTTTGATCCCGACCTTCTACCAACCTCTTCATGTCCCTTGTGTCCTTGAGCAAGACACTTCACCCTAGCTCCTGATGGGTGGTGGTTAGCGCCTTGCATGGCAGGTGTGGCATATCAAGATTCTGATGAAACAGCATGATTATTGCACAGGTGAGCCTTAGGTTGCCCACAATAAAAGTGCACTCTGAAATGTGCAGTTTTGTCGAACACCACAATGCCACAGATGTCACCAGTTTTGAGTGTCGCGTCGTGTGTCATTTTCTGCATTTATTCCACCCCAGCAAATAATACTAATTCACTAATGGTGTCACAAATAAGGATCTTTTTGTTTTGCCTTCTTCTCCTTGCTTGCTCCCTATGTGGTGTCATGTCTACACTTTTTTGAAGCCTCTTTCTTTGCGCCGTCCTCCAAATCTAAACATCAGACGTGTAAATGATGGAAAAACACAAATCCTAATCTGCGATTTGACTCCCTGGAATGGCCTTGATGCAACAACAGGAACAGGCAGTTCTGAAGACATCCCCCCCTGAGGACTCCTCAATGGTGGACGCTTTTGACCTCGCTCCCTCCTCAACGGCACCTGGAGTCCAACTTTTGCTTGCATGCAGAACGGCCCCAGGGCTAAGGGCACTACATCAACACACCCAAGACAATGGGCATATACACACACATGCCCCCACCCCACGCCTTCACCACCGCTTGATTCCCCTTCGGAGTGATGGATGGATGGCAGTGCTTTATAGCAGCAGTCGACCTCCAGGGCCCCAACTCCTGAGTTGTCGTGATTATATGTAACATGTTTATGTGTGCATGGCATGGAAGTTTTTTCCCACTTCAGACTAGGCCCCCTTAGTAGCCCAGTCTAGATCTAGCGTTTGATCATTTTCCCACATTTTACGGGGCGCCGGAGATTGAATATTCATTTTTCTACTATAAGCTGTCTTCAAAGGCATTTTAGGGAATTTGGCAGTACATCCAACCGGCCGCACAACTGCAGACCACGTGTAAACACACCAGCTCAGGACCTCCACATACACATTGGGGACAGCGTGGTACTGTTGAGAGAGTGGCCTTGCCAGCAACCTGAGGGTTCCTGGTTCAATCCCTACCTTTTACCAACCTCGTCACTTCCTTGAGCAAGACACTTCACCCTTGCTCCTGATGGGTGGTGGTTAGCACCTTGCATGGCCGCTCTCGCCATCAGTGTGTGAATGGGTGAATGTGGAATTGGTGTCAAAGCGCTTTGGGTACCTTGAAGGTAGAAAAGCGCTAAACAAGTATAACCCATTTACCATTCACACTCCAAGCCTAATGGTCTTACAACTTTGCCAAATTTGGGCCTCCAGTTGTTTAATTAGTGGGTGGCGTGGGAAGGGGGGGGGTAAGTTCTTGTATATCGACGTGTCACATGACTCGGTGATTACATCGTCAGTGAAAGGAAACCTTAATTCACTTCCGCAAAGCTCCTGCGGACATCAGGATCGATTCCAGTCCGTCCGAATCAGTAAATCAAGTGCCGCCCAGACCCCCCTCCCTGCGGTCCACGGGCTAATTCTGCAGGTTTTCCTCGATAGCCATCTCCCTAAGACCCCCCCGCCCCCCGCCCCCTCCTCACCCCCCGTCGGACGTCACCCAGGGGAGGCGAGGAAGCGGCGTGGTATCAAATGCGGCCCAACAGGTCCACGGAGCGGGGATTAGCGGGTAAAGTGGATTAGAAGGAGGTATTGGGATATTCCGCTCAGGCTGCCGAGAAGGTCTTTAGAAAAGCTGAGCAACATCTGCAGGAGCTTAGCGCCTCGGTGGAAAAGCAAAGAATTCAGAACGGCGGAGGTTGGACACGGCGCGGGAACAAGCCGGCGGAACGTGACGAAACCTTCGCCTTTAAATGTACGCCGCGGGGGCTTGGCATCCGCAACCTGCGCGTGTGTGTGTGTGTGTGTGTGTGTGTGTGTGTGTGTGTGTGTGTGTGCGATTGCAGTATCAAATTAGAGCTCGCATCCCCACTGAAGTCTTTTGTGTCTTCGACGCCACGGGACACGGCGTCTCTGTTCGCTCGCCTTGTCGGCTCCATCACGCCGCTGACATAATGAGGACACGACTTTGAACGGGGATGAAATGAGCTAAAACAAGGCCGCCGTCAGCATTGTTTACTGGGACGCCGCGCCGATCGCCTCCTAAACTGGCCCATTAGCAAAGAAGGGATTCTTTAAAGCAGGAGTCGGGGAACCTTTTTGGCTGAGAGAGCCAAGAAGCGAAATATTTTAAAATGTATTTCTCTAAGAGCCATATAATATTTTTTTAACACTTAACACAACTAAACGTGTGCATTTTTAAGTAAGATCAACATCAAGATCAAATAGGACTCGTATTCTTCGTAATAGCATTGTTATTCCGAAGCTAACTGTGGAGGAGGTGTGGCCTGCGGGCCTGCAGCGAAGCGGGGTGTTGCCAGGATCGGCCTCGAAATCAGCGACAGGTGCGTAAATGGCCCGGCTTGGCCTTGTTATCTAATCACCTGTTGCTCTGTTTATAAGTAGCAGCCAGGAGGAGAGACGGGGTTGGGGCTGGAGCTGGAGCCAGAACGCGAGCGAGAATGAAGGCGAAAAAGAACAGGCTCTCATGTTGGTGCTTGGTGGTCTGAAGAACCCCCAGGAGGGCAAATCCAACGCTAACCGATTTATAAATGAATTACTTCTTACCCTTAATGCAACTTCTGGAACAAGTGCGGTAGAAAAAAGGATGGATGGATTCAAATGCATGAGCATGTTTTATATTTTGAACTTTGTTTTTAACACTTTGATTACAGGCGGAATTATTCATTACTTGTTGTGTTAAGCAATGTCAGCTCAGATTTATCCGAGAGCCGGATGCAGTCATCAAAAGAGACACATCTGGCTCGCGAGCCATAGGTTCAATACCCCTGCTTTAAAGGATGTCCGAAAAAAAAAAGCCAGCAACACACACACACACACACACGTAAGTGTCTTACCTACTTTGTGTGGACCCACGTTCGGTCAGTAGGTTGTGATGAGGGCCCCCCTTTCCACTATAGATAGAATGATGAAAAAAATCCATCCATCACACACACACACACACACACACACACACACACACACACACACACACACACACACACACACACACGTCTTGCCTACTTTGTGTGGACCCACGTTCGGTCAGTAGGTTATGAGGGCCCCCCTTTCCACTATAGCTAGAATGATGAAAAAAATATATCTAACACAAACACACACACACACACACACACACACACACACACACACACACACACACACACACACACACGTGAGTGTCTTACCTACTTTGTGTGGACCCACGTTCGGTCAGTAGGTTGTGATGAGGGCCACCCTTTCCACTATAGATAGAATGATGAAAAAAATCCATCCATCACACACACACACACACACACACACACACACACACACACACGTCTTGCCTACTTTGTGTGGACCCACGTTCGGTCAGTAGGTTGCGATGAGGGCCCCTCTTTCCACTATAGATAGAATGATGGAAAAAATACATCCATCACACACACACACACACACACACACACACACACACACACACACACACGTACATGTCTTGCCTACTTTGTGTGGACCCACGTTCGGTCAGTAGGTTGTGAGGGCCCCCCTTTCCACTATAGCTAGAATGATGAAAAAAATATATCTAACACAAACACACACACACACACACACACACACACACACACGCGTTTGACCACACTTTTTTTTTTATTCCAAGCTACTTTTCAATGGGCCAAGTCCTTCATTCATGTACAAACCCTGTTTCCATATGAGTTGGGAAATTGTGTTAGATGTAAATATAAACAGAATACAATGATTTGCAAATCCTTTTCAAGCCATATTCAGTTGAATATGCTACAAAGACAACATATTTGATGTTCAAACTCATAAACTTTTTATTTTTTTGGCAAATAATTAAGTTACAATTTCATGGCTGCAACACGTGCCAAAGTAGTTGGGAAAGGGCATGTTCACCACTGTGTTACATCACCTTTTCTTTTAACAACACTCAATAAACGTTTGGGAACTGAGGAAACTAATTGTTGGAGCTTTGAAAGTGGAATTCGTTCCCATTCTTGTTTTATGTAGAGCTTCAGTCCTTCAACAGTCCGCTGTCGTATTTTACGCTTCATAATGCGCCACACATTTTCCATGGGAGACAGGTCTGGACTGCAGGCGGGCCAGGAAAGTACCTGTCAGCTCCAAACACTGTTGACATCTATTAAACAAGACAAAAAGGCAAGGAATCAAACAGAGACAGACTTAAATTTGGACTCAGATCTGAGGAGAGACATGGTCTCTGTACACCTTTCACAGTTCCTGCACCAAGCTCTGACGAAAAGGGTTTACGTCTCCTCTTTTATTTAGATGTTCAATGTTTACGCAACAACACACGTCAAAACAGGAATGGGGAGTATGTAAACAGTCATTGTTTTCGGTCACATTGAAGACAACGGAAGATGATGCCTCGGGCATGGGCTCGTCCTGGATTCAGCTTTGTCAGGTCTTTGAGGACAATGGATAACCCCTCCCGTGTCATTCCAACGTAAACAGCGGACTCTTCCAAGACCTTGCTGGGTCGAAAAAGGACAGCTCTCAACTACTCAATGAAATAAAAGAGAGCTGAAAGTGTTTTGATAATTCACACACAATTTACACAAACTCT
>NC_084620.1:57151566-57194066 GCF_033978795.1 Nerophis ophidion
TTTATTTGTATGTCGAGTCTTTATTTTGGGTACTTACATATGGTGCCTGACTGTTGTGGCGTTTTAAGGCCATCTGCACTTTTTATGCGCCGAGTTGGTAGGTCTATCTGTTTGCTAATAGTAGCTACTAGCCGTACCCATGTATTTTCAACGGGCGGTTAGCATCGGGTTTTAATCCTGTTTCCTCCTATGTTTCTGCTCTGATGGAATTTATTTGTATGTCGAGTCTTTATTTTGGGTACTTACATATGGTGCCTGACTGTTGTGGCGTTTTAAGGCCATCTGCACTTTTTATGCGCCGAGTTGGTAGGTCTATCTGTTTGCTAATAGCAGCTACTAACCGTACCCATGTATTTTCAATGGGCGGTTAGCATCGGGTTTTTATAATTAACTCTGTCAGTAGACACGTTGTTGGTAAGTCTGTTTGCTAATAGTAGCTACTAGCCGTACCCATGTATTTTCAATGGGCCGTTAGCATCGGGTTTTAATCCCGTTTCCTCCTATGTTTCTGCTCCGATTGAACTTATTTGTATGTCGAGTCTTTATTTTGGGTACTTACATATGGTGCCTGACTCTTGTGGCGTTTTAAGGCCATCTGCACTTTTTATGCGCCGAGTTGGTAGGTCTATCTGTTTGCTAATAGTAGCTACTAGCTGTACCCATGTACTTTCAATGGGCGGTTAGCATCGGGTTTTAATCCTGTTTCCTCCTATGTTTCTGCTCTGATGGAATTTATTTGTATGTCGAGTCTTTATTTTGGGTACTTACATATGGTGCCTGACTGTTGTGGCGTTTTAAGGCCATCTGCACTTTTTATGCGCCGAGTTGGTAGGTCTATCTGTTTGCTAATAGTAGCTACTAACCGTACCCATGTATTTTCAATAGACGGTTAGCATCGGGTTTTTATAACTTAACTCTGTCAGTAGACACGTTGTTGGTAAGTCTGTTTGCTAATAGTAGCTACTAGCCGTACCCATGTATTTTCAATGGGCCGTTAGCATCGGGTTTTAATCCCGTTTCCTCCTATGTTTCTGCTCCGATTGAATTTATTTGTATGTCGAGTCTTTATTTTGGGTACTTACATATGGTGCCTGACTGTTGTGGCGTTTTAAGGCCATCTGCACTTTTTATGCGCCGAGTTGGTAGGTCTATCTGTTTGCTAATAGTAGCTACTAACCGTACCCATGTATTTTCAATGGGCGGTTAGCATCGGGTTTTTATAACTTAACTCTGTCAGTAGACACGTTGTTGGTAAGTCTGTTTGCTAATAGTAGCTACTAGCCGTACCCATGTATTTTCAATGGGCCGTTAGCATCGGGTTTTAATCCCGTTTCCTCCTATGTTTCTGCTCCGATTGAATTTATTTGTATGTCGAGTCTTTATTTTGGGTACTTACATATGGTGCCTGACTCTTGTGGCGTTTTAAGGCCAATCTGCACTTTTTATGCGCCGAGTTGGTAGGTCTATCTGTTTGCTAATAGTTGCTACTAGCCGTACCCATGTATTTTCAATGGGCGGTTAGCATCTGGTTTTGATCCTGTTTCCTCCTATGTTTCTGCTCTGATGGAATTTCTTTGTATGTCGAGTCTTTATTTTGGGTACTTACATATGGTGCCTGACTGTTGTGGCGTTTTAAGGCCATCTGCACTTTTTATGCGCCGAGTTGGTAGGTCTATCTGTTTGCTAATAGTAGCTACTAACCGTACCCATGTATTTTCAATGGGCGGTTAGCATCGGGTTTTTATAACTTAACTCTGTCAGTAGACACGTTTTTTGTAAGTCTGTTTGCTAATAGTAGCTACTAGCCGTACCCATGTATTTTCATTGGGCGGTTAGCAATCGGGTTTTAATCCCGTTTCCTCCTATGTTTTTCTCCGATTGAATTTATTTGTATGTCGAGTCTTTATTTTGGGTACTTACATATGGTGCCTGACTCTTGTGGCGTTTTAAGGCCATCTGCACTTTTTATGCGCCGAGTTGGTAGGTCTATCTGTTTGCTAATAGTTGCTACTAGCCGTACCCATGTATTTTCAATGGGCGGTTAGCATCGGGTTTTGATCCTGTTTCCTCCT
Organism: Nerophis ophidion; assembly: GCF_033978795.1. Lineage (NCBI taxonomy): Eukaryota > Metazoa > Chordata > Actinopteri > Syngnathiformes > Syngnathidae > Nerophis > Nerophis ophidion. Next base: position 57,153,639 of record NC_084620.1, read on the forward strand.
ATGTTTCTGCTCTGATGGAATTTCTTTGTATGTCGAGTCTTTATTTTGGGTACTTACATGTGGTGCCTGACTGTTGTGGTGTTTTAAGGCCATCTGCACTTTTTATGCGCCGAGTTGGTAGGTCTATCTGATGCTAATAGTAGCTACTAGCCGTACCCATGTATTTTCAATGGGCGGTTAGCATCGGGTTTTTATAACTTAACTCTGTCAGTAGACACGTTGTTGGTAAGTCTGTTTGCTAATAGTAGCTACTAGCCGTACCCATGTATTTTCAATGGGCGGTTAGCATCGGGTTTTGATCCCGTTTCCTCCTATGTTTCTGCTCTGATGGAATTTATTTGTATGTCGAGTCTTTATTTTGGGTACTTACATATGGTGCCTGACTGTTGTGGCGTTTTAAGGCCAATCTGCACTTTTTATGCGCCGAGTTGGTAGGTCTATCTGTTTGCTAATAGTTGCTACTAGCCGTACCCATGTATTTTCAATGGGCGGTTAGCATCGGGTTTTGATCCTCTTTCCTCCTATGTTTCTGCTCTGATGGAATTTCTTTGTATGTCGAGACTTTATTTTGGGTACTTACATATGGTGCCTGACTCTTGTGGCGTTTTAAGGCCATCAGCACTTTTTATGCGCCAAGTTGGTAGGTCTATCTGTTTGCTAATAGTAGCTACTAGCCGTACCCATGTATTTTCAACGGGCGGTTAGCATCAGGTTTTAATCCTGTTTCCTCCTATGTTTCTGCTCTGATGGAATTTATTTGTATGTCGAGTCTTTATTTTGGGTACTTACATATGGTGCCTGACTGTTGTGGCGTTTTAAGGCCATCTGCACTTTTTATGCGCCGAGTTGGTAGGTCTATCTGTTTGCTAATAGCAGCTACTAACCGTACCCATGTATTTTCAATGGGCGGTTAGCATCAGGTTTTTATAACTTAACTCTGTCAGTAGACACGTTGTTGGTAAGTCTGTTTGCTAATAGTAGCTACTAGCCGTACCCATGTATTTTCAATGGGCCGTTAGCATCGGGTTTTAATCCCGTTTCCTCCTATGTTTCTGCTCCGATTGAATTTATTTGTATGTCGAGTCTTTATTTTGGGTACTTACATATGGTGCCTGACTCTTGTGGCGTTTTAAGGCCATCTGCACTTTTTATGCGCCGAGTTGGTAGGTCTATCTGTTTGCTAATAGTAGCTACTAGCTGTACCCATGTACTTTCAACGGGCGGCTAGCATCGGGTTTTAATCCTGTTTCCTCCTATGTTTCTGCTCTGATGGAATTTATTTGTATGTCGAGTCTTTATTTTGGGTACTTACATATGGTGCCTGACTGTTGTTGCGTTTTAAGGCCATCTGCACTTTTTATGCGCCGAGTTGGTAGGCCTATCTGTTTGCTAATAGCAGCTACTAACCGTACCCATGTATTTTCAATGGGCGGTTAGCATCGGGTTTTTATAACTTAACTCTGTCAGTAGACACGTTGTTGGTAAGTCTGTTTGCTAATAGTAGCTACTAGCCGTACCCATGTATTTTCAATGGGCCGTTAGCATCGGGTTTTAATCCCGTTTCCTCCTATGTTTCTGCTCCGATTGAATTTATTTGTATGTCGAGTCTTTATTTTGGGTACTTACATATGGTGCCTGACTCTTGTGGCGTTTTAAGGCCAATCTGCACTTTTTATGCGCCGAGTTGGTAGGTCTATCTGTTTGCTAATAGTAGCTACTAGCCGTACCCATGTATTTTCAATGGGCGGTTAGCATCGGGTTTTGACCCTGTTTCCTCCTATGTTTCTGCTCTGATGGAATTTCTTTGTATGTCGAGTCTTTATTTTGGGTACTTACATGTGGTGCCTGACTGTTGTGGCGTTTTAAGGCCATCTGCACTTTTTATGCGCCGAGTTGGTAGGTCTATCTGTTTGCTAATAGTAGCTACTAACCGTACCCATGTATTTTCAATGGGCGGTTAGCATCGGGTTTTTATAACTTAACTCTGTCAGTAGACACGTTGTTGGTAAGTCTGTTTGCTAATAGTAGCTACTAGCCGTACCCATGTATTTTCATTGGGCGGTTAGCATCGGGTTTTAATCCCGTTTCCTCCTATGTTTTTGCTCCGATTGAATTTATTTGTATGTCGAGTCTTTATTTTGGGTACTTACATATGGTGCCTGACTCTTGTGGCGTTTTAAGGCCATCTGCACTTTTTATGCGCCGAGTTGGTAGGTCTATCTGTTTGCTAATAGTTGCTACTAGCCCTACCCATGTATTTTCAATGGGCGGTTAGCATCGGGTTTTGATCCTCTTTCCTCCTATGTTTCTGCTCTGATGGAATTTCTTTGTATGTCGAGACTTTATTTTGGGTACTTACATGTGGTGCCTGACTGTTGTGGTGTTTTAAGGCCATCTGCACTTTTTATGCGCCGAGTTGGTAGGTCTATCTGTTTGCTAGTAGTAGCTACTAGCCGTACCCATGTATTTTCAATGGACGGTTAACATCGGGTTTTTCTAATTTATATCTGTCAGTAGACACGTTATGGAAGGTAAAAACTACAATATAATACAAAGTAGCGTGAAGACTCTGCTTTATTTTACGCTTGTATGGCTCCTCCCACCCAGACGTGCGATAATAGAAAGTCTGATGAATGAGCGGCGTGGAGCGAGGGGCCAAACGTCGCGGGAAGATTAACGGCACAGCGAGCAAATTATTGCACACGGACGCCGCTAACCACCGCTGACAAATGAGGCCTGATATTCCGGAAAGCTCCATTAGCATGGACATAAGCAGCGAGGGGCCGGCGTCGAGCGGTTCGCTTCATCCCGAAACATTTATCGAACTTTTCTTGGGCTTGCGGCGCTGAAAACGGAAAACAATTCCTCCATAAAAATTTGTGGAAAATCACATCCCCTGCTTGGTGGAGGTAATAAAGCCGCATAATGGCCCACTTCACCGACATCCAACACATCACCGCCTATTCGTGCTAATGCGCTAATATGTCTCGGCGCTAATGGCGTCGCCAGCAATGGATGGATGAGGCCCCCAGCGCAAACCGGATTACGCGGCGGTTTGACTCTCGGTAGCGGCCTCAGACGGGGGGCAATAAGGAGCCTCGTTATCATCGTGTGCCGTCGCTCCCTCCTTCTAATCTTCGCCGGCCGCCATTAGCGCGGGAATATTTGCTCAGCGGCGAGCACACTCATCACAAGTAGTGTCAGTATCCCACGGCAGATCCTCCCGTACAGATTGGAGGTCAAGTTTCACGCCGAGCGGCGAGGGCGAGGCGGTGGCGAGCCCGCTGGGGGAGCTCCGCTTGTTTATTGCCGAGCTCTAATTGGATGATGTCGGCGTCTAACGTCTTTAGGGCTGTCACGTTAGCCTGTGCTGAAACTTCGCCCGCCTCGGTCTCCAGATCGGAGGGTGAGAAGCTGCTTTATGAAACCTCTTCTAGTCCTTCAAGTCCTAACTCTAAGGTTTCTTCATGTTCAGAACTCTAACCATGTTTTTTCATGATCCAGCTATGAAAATAGTCCATTTATAATGAGTGTATTTTCCGGACTATAAGGCGCGCTTAAAATCCTTTTAAAGGCCTACTGAAATAAGCTCCTCGGCTTAGCTCGGTTGGTAGAGTGGCCGTGCCAGCAACTTGAGGGTTGCAGGTTCGATTCCCACTTGTGCCACCCTAGTTACTGCCGTTGTGTCCTTGGGCAAGACACTTTACCCACCTGCTCCCAGTGCCACCCACACTGGTTTAAGTGTAACTTAGATATTGGGTGTCACTATGTGAAGCACTTTGAGTCACTTGAGAAAAGCGCTATATAAATATAATTCACTTCGCTTCACTTCTCTCTGAGACACTGTGTGTTCACCACAGCCATCTGACCTCTAGGTATGTCTTTACAATCTCACTAAAACACCATTAAATCAATAAGCAGATTAAGGGATCTTCCAGAATAATCTTAGTAAATGTGTCTAATTACTTCTGAAACGCTCCCACTGCTGCCGCCCAGAGCCGTCGCTTTTTATTTTATTTTATCATCTTTTTTTTTTTCTAGTCCTTTGCTATCAATATCATCATCCACAAATCTTTCATCCTCGCTCAAATTAATGGGGAAATTTTCGTATTCTCCGCCCGAATAGCTTTTGCTGCTGGAGGCTCACATTTAAAAACAATGTGAGGACGTGAGGAGCCCTCACCCATGTGATGTCATCGTCTGCTACTTCCGGTAAAGGCGAGGCTTTTTTATTAGCGACCAAAAGTTGCGAACTTTATCGTCGATGTTCTCTACTAAATCCTAATATTAAAAGCGGAATAGAGCAACTCCCGTTACCTCCATTACCTTAAAAGCCTACTGAAATGAGATGTTTTTATTTAAACGGGGATAGCAGGTCCATTCTATCCGTCATACTTGATCATTTTGCCATATTTTTGCTGTAAGGATTTAGTAGAGAACATCCACGATAAAGTTGGCAACTTTTGGTGGCTAATAAAAAAAGCCTTGCCTGTACCGGAAGTAGCAGACGATGTGCGTGTGACGTCACGGGTTGTGGAGCTCCTCACATCCGAACATTGTTTACAATCATGGCCACCAGCAGCTAGAGCGATTCGGACTGAGAAAGCGAAAATTTCCCCATTAATTTGAGCGAGGATGAAAGATTTGTGGATGAGGAAGGTGAGAGTGAAAGACTAGAAAAAAATGAAAAAAAATTGGACGGCAGAGCGATTCAGATGTTATTAAACGGGGATAGCTGGTCCATTCTATGTGTCATACTTGATCATTTCGCCATATTGCCATATTTTTGCTGAAAGGATTTAGTAGAGAACATCCACAATAAAGTTGGCAACTTTTGGTGGCTAATAAAAAAAGCCTTGCCTTTACCGGAAGTAGCAGACGATGTGCGCGTGACGTCACGGGTTGTGGAGCTCCTCACATCTGAACATTGTTTACAATCATGGCCACCAGCAGCTAGAGCGATTCGGACCGAGAAAGCGACAATTTCCCCATTAATTTGAGCGAGGATGAAAGATTCGTGGATGAGGAAGGTGAGAGTGAACGACTAGAAAAAAAACGAAAAAAAATTGGACGGCAGAGCGATTCAGATGTTATTAAACGGGGATAGCAGGTCCATTCTATGTGTCATACTTGATCATTTTGCCATATTGCCATATTTTTGCTGAAAGGATTTAGTAGAGAACATCCACCATAAAGTTTGAATATTGGTCGCTGATAAAAAAGCCTTGTCTGTACCGGAAGTAGCAGACGATGTGCGCGTGACGTCACGGTTTGTGAAGCTCCTCACATCTGAACGTTGTTTACCATAATGGCCACCAGCAGCTAGAGCGATTCGGACCGAGAAAGTGACAATTTCCCCACTAATTTGAGCGAGGATGAAAGATTCGTGGATGAGGAAGGTGAGAGTGAAGGACTAGAAAGAAAAAAAAAACTAGACAGCAGAGCGATTCAGATGTTATTAGACAAATTTACGAAGTTAATTCTGGAAAATCCCTTATCTGCTTATTGTGTTACTAGTGTTTTAGTGAGATTATATGGTCATACCTGTACAACCTGAAAGTTGGAGGGGTGTGGTGACCACCAGTGTCTCCGAGGGAAGCCACGTTTCTCGACGAGGCGAAGGCAGACAATGCTCCCTCCACAATGGAAGCTTCCAAAGGTCGATGGGAGGAAGCATGAGAGTCCGCAGCTGCCTCTGTGACAGGTGCAGGAGGAACAACGCAAGCTCTCCGCTCATGTCTACAGTAAGAGCCGACTTATTACCACCATTTTCTCACCGAAACCTGACATAGGGTAGGGAACCATGTTCGCTTGACCGCTCTGTTCCATATTAAAGCTTCCCCGTCAGATTTCAGGAATGTAAACAAGGAAACGCCAGCTGTGTTTGTGTTGCGAAAGGCGGCCGCAAAACACCGCTTCCCTCCTACAGCTTTCTTCTTTGACGTCTCCATTATTAATTGAACAAATTGCAAAAGATTCAGCAACACAGATGTCCAGAATACTGTGGAATTATGCGATGAAAAGAGACGACTTATAGCTGTGAACGGTGCTGGACCAAAATGTCCTCTACAATGCGTGACGTCACACACATCATACCACGACGTTTTAGCATGCTACTTCCGCGCGAAATCTGAAATTGCAATTTAGTAAACTAATCCGGCCGTATTGGCATGTGTTGCAATGTTAATATTTCATCATTGATATATAAACTATCTGACTAAGTTGTCGCTAGTAGTGGCTTTCAGTAGGCATTTAATCTTGTGTGCCTAATTGGTTGTGCTTACCGACCTCGAAGCAGTTTTATTTGGTACATGGGGCAAAGAAAGGCAGTCGAGATCGAAATATTTTTCAAACAAAAACACATATATCAACCAAAAACTAATTTATAGTGAATAACAATATTTTGCCATGGAGCAATACATACAAATGATGACTGAAATGTATAAATTAACATTTAAAATCACTTTTACATTTTATTAAACGCTCTTGTTGTCAAACACAGCGATGATTAGTAAGTAAGGAGGGCTGGTTAGCCACCTTTTGTGCTTTACTACTAGTTATATATCAAAAGTAATAGTTTTTCTCACTTTCTGAATACGAGGGCTGTCACTCGCAACTTTGTTTGGCCCCCTTAGGGGTAAATTATTTTGCAGTCATACTACTCCCGTTTCGACACATTTCGTGGATTGATACGGGAACTATCAGACTACTTTGTTAAGCATAAACATGGTTATCGTATTAGTTTATTTCAAACATGCATACAATCACAATATGAATGCTCACGTTTCCGGTTTATATTTATATATAAAAAATGGCAGCTTAGTTGTCAGAATTTCGCTGTAAAAATAAAAGTGTGAGCGTTTATTTATTTTATAGAAATACACGGACAAAACAGATTTTACGGTAAAAATAGGGGAAAAAATTGCCAGCTCAGTTTATTGCTGACAATGTTCAAATCCAGGCTGAAAACATATTTACCCTATTTTTCGTTCTGTAAGGCGCATTTAAACTCCTTTCATTTCCTCAAAAATCGACAGTGCACCTTAAAAGCCGTTGCGCCTAATGTATGAAATAATTCTGGTTGTGCTTACCGACCTCGAAGCCATTTTGTTTGGTACAGGTTGTAATGATAAGTGTGAACAGTAAATGGCAGTCACACATAAGAAATATGAATTATCACGTTTCCGGTTTATATTTATATATAAAAAATTGCAGCTTAGTTGTCAGAATTTCGCTGTAAAAATAAAAGTGTGAGCGTTTATTTATTTACAGAAATACAACGACAAAACAGATTTTACGATAAAAATAGGGTAAAAAATTGGCAGCTCAGTTATTGCTGACAATGTTCAAATCTAGGCTGAAAATATATTTACCCTATTTTTTGTTCTGTAAGGCGCATTTAAAATCCTTTCATTTCCTCAAAAATCGACAGTGCACCTTAAAAGCCGTGGCGCCTAATGTATGAAATAATTCTGGTTGTGCTTACCGACCTCGAAGCAATTTTATTTGGTACAGGTTGTAATGATAAGTGTGAACAGTAGATGGCAGTCACACATAAGAAATATGAATTATCACGTTTCCGGTTTATATTTATATATAAAAAATTGCAGCTTAGTTGTCAGAATTTCGCTGTAAAAATAAAAGTGTGAGCTTTTATTTATGTACAGAAATATACAGACAAAACAGATTTTACAGTAAAAATAGGGTAAAAAATTGGGAGCTCAGTTATTGCTGACAATGTTCAAATCCAGGCTGAAAACATATTTACCCTATTTTTCGTTCTGTAAGGCGCATTTAAAATCCTTTCATTTCCTCAAAAATCGACAGTGCACCTTAAAAGCCGTTGCGCCTAATGTATGAAATAATTCTGGTTGTGCTTACCGACCTCGAAGCAATTTTATTTGGTACAGGTTGTAATGATAAGTGTGAACAGTAGATGGCAGTCACACATAAGAAATATGAATTATCACGTTTCCGGTTTATATTTATATATAAAAATGGCAGCTTAGTTGTCAGAATTTCGCTGTAAAAATAAAAGTGTGAGCGTTTATTTATTTTACAGAAATACACAGACAAAACAGATTTTACGGTAAAAATAGGGTAAAAAATTGGTAGCTCAGTTATTGCTGACAATGTTCAAATCCAGGCTGAAAACAGATTTACCCTATTTTTCGTTCTGTAAGGCGCATTTAAAATCCTTTCATTTCCTCAAAAATCGACAGTGCACCTTAAAAGCCGTTGCGTCTAATGTATGAAATAATTCTGGTTGTGCCTACCGACCTCGAAGCAATTTTATTTGGTACAGGTTGTAATGGTAAGTGTGAACACTAGATGGCAGTCACACATAAGAGATATGTGCATACTGCAATGTGACGCCAGTTTAACACCCAAACTTTAAAATGTTCCCTTGATAATACAGAACATTACACACGGCGCTCAAAGAGCCGTCAAAATGTTTTAGTAGGACTTTGAAGCTGCACAGCTTGATGGATTGTCGGCCCATTACGGCTACCGTAGTCAGAGATACCAGTATTAGCATGGTGTGTGTATAAGGACCGCTAAATGGCACCTATTAGCAGACATAATATCTGGCATTTTGTTTTGAAATATTATGCAAAAGCGACTTTTCTTACCTTTCGGTACCTGCTGATCTGTATTTGGGATCTGCATAAGTCCTGAAAATTCGCACAACTCATTGTAGATAAGCTTCTCCTTTTTGTTTTTCTTCTTATGTGACATTCATCCTCCACTGTTGCCATTTCTAATATAAAGTAGTGTAAAGTACCCCCAGGGATCAATAAAGTACTTTCTATTCTATTCTATTCAATTCTAAAATTCTTACTCGTATCTGTCAATGAACTCACAATGAAAGCAATAAAACATACCGGTGTAGTGAGTTCACATTATCTACCCAAAGAACTTTAGTTATTAGAGAGTTCCGGTCGGATGATTTTTCACGGGACACATTTCCGGAGTTGTTGTTGTTATGTAGACCACAAGGAAGTGTCTTACATTTAGAAAAAAAATCATATTAATATGACTCCTTTAATGGGCCTTATACTCTGGTGCGCCTTATATATGAAAATAGACCTGACTAGACCCGCTCATCGGCAGTTTGTCTTATAATCCGGTGCGCCCTATGGTCTAGAAAATACGGTAATGGTGCATCTGACAACTAAGTGTTTTATCGATTGATTTACATTTTAATTATGATCGTTTTTGATTATTTTAACTTGAATCATGACTATTTTCGTCATTATTTTCCATTTTTTATTTTTGCCTTGTCATGTTCTGTACAGCACTGGTGTACAAACTGTGCTCATAAATAAACCTGTCGCCAGACCTTTACCGCAAAAATAACCATTTTCCTCATTCCCAGTAATATAACGGAAAAAATGGCCGTAGATTTTACGGTGAAAAAATTCAAAATCAAAGTTTTATTGATCACATGCAGAGTGCACCACAGTGACATGTTTTTCCCTTGCTCTTCAGATAACACTAGTAAGAGAATATAATACACTAAATACAAAAAAAAATTAAGAAATTTTCTAAATTAAAAAAACATTTTAAATAAATAAATACATTGAATAGCTCTGATGCACATTGATTACAAGACAATAAGCTGCTCAATAAGTTACAGTCATTTTGTGCATTAAAAAAAGGTACATTTTTACAAAACAATTCTGGAAACTGAGCCGCCCATTTTTTTTTACCTATTTTTAAAATCTAAAAAAAAAAAAAAATTGGCAGCTCAGTTATTGCTGACAATATTAAAATGTGGGCTGAAAACACGCCTATTTAATTGAGAATATGACAACTAAGTGTTTTATCTACGATTCGATTTTAATTTGAATTATGATTGTTTTTAATTATTTTAATTTTAATCATGACTATTTTCATAATTTTGAACATCCGGTGCGCCTTATGGTCCAGAAAATACGGTAATCGTGCATCTGACAACTAAATGTTTTATCGATTGATTTACATTTGAATTATGATCGTTTTTGATTATTTTAAGTTGAATCATGACTATTTTCGTCATTATTTTCCATTTTTAATTTTTGCCTTGTCATTTTCTGTAAAGCACTGGTGTACAAACTGTGCTGTATAAATAAACCTGTCGGCAGAATTTTACCGCAAAAATAACCTCATTCCCAGTAATGTAACGTAAAAATCGACCGTAGATTTTATTGTGATTAAAAAAAAAATGGCAGATAACTGGCAGAATTGTATTGTAAAAAATCTAAGTTTTCAATGCTTTTTCAAGTTTTATTGATCACATGCAGAGTGCACCACAGTGACATGTTTTTTTCCCTTGGTCTTCAAATCTAATACACTAAATACAAAAATTTTTCTAAATGTTTCAAAATCAAAAAATAAATTTAAATAATAAAAAAATTTGAATAGCTCTGATGTAGATTAATTACAAGACAATAAGCTGCTCAAGTCATTTTGTGCATTAAAAAAAGTTAATTTTTACAAACAATTCTGGAAACTGAGCTACCCATTTTTTTTTTTACCTATTTTTAAAATCTAAAATAAAAAAAAGCGTGTATTGCTTTGATGCGGCGTGACGTCTGCATCGTACATTTACCTGTTTTATCGATTGATTTACATTTTAATTATGATCGTTTTTGATTTTAACTTGAATCATGACTATTTTCGTCATTATTTTCAATTTTTTATTTTTGCCTTGTCATTTTCTGTAACGCACTGGTGTACAAACTGTGCTGTATAAATAAACCTGTCGCCAGAATTATACCGCAAAAATAACCTCATTCCCAGTAATGTAACGTAAAAATCGACCGTAGATTTTATTGTGATTAAAAAAAAAAATTGCAGATAATTGGCCGAATTGTACTGTAAAAATCTAAGTTTTCAATGCTTTTTCAAGTTTTATTGATCACATGCAGAGTGCACCACAGTGACATGTTTTTCCTTTGCTCTTCAGATAACACTAGTAAAAGAATCTAATACACTACATACAAAAATGTTTCAAAATTTTTCAAAATCAAAAAATAAATTTAAATAATTAAAAAAATTTGAATAGCTCTGATGTACATTAATTACAAGACAATAAGCTGCTCAATAAGTTAGTCATTTTGTGCATAAAAAAAGGTACATTTTTACAGAACAATTCTGGAAACTGAGCTACCCATTTTTTTTTTACCTATTTTTAAAATCTAAAAAAAAAAAAAGCGTGTATTGCTTTGATGCGGCGTGACGTCTGCATTGTACATCTACCTGTTTTATCGATTGATTTAAATTTTAATTATGATTGTTTCTGATTATTTTAACTTGAATCATGACTATTTTTGTCATTATTTTCCATTTTTTATTTTTGCCTTGTCATTTTCTGTAAAGCACTGGTGTACAAACTGTGCTGTATAAATAAACCTGTCGCCAGAATTTTACCGCAAAAATAACCTCATTCCCAGTAATGTAACGTAAAAATCGACCGTAGATTTTATTGTGATTAAAAAAAAAATGGCACATAACTGGCAGATTTGTACCGTAAAAATCTAAGTTTTCAATGCTTTTTCAAGTTGTATCGGTCACATGCAGAGTGCACCACAGTGACATGTTTTTTTTCCCCTTGGTCTTCAAATCTAATACACTAAATACAACATTTTTTAAAAAATTTTCAAAATCAAAAAATACATTTAAATAATAAAAAAATTTGAATAGCTCTGATGTACATTAATTACAAGACAATAAGTCATTTTGTGCATTAAAAAAAGAATTTTTTTACAGAACAATTCTGGAAACTGAGCTACCCATTTGTTTTTTAACCTATTTTCAAAATCTAAAATAAAAAAAAGCGTGTATTGCTTTGATGCGGCGTGACGTCTGCATCGTACATTGACATTCCAAGCACATGAAGCCGTTCCATCAGTCCGTGAAAGATAAGGTTGGAAAGCGTGTTTATTCCGCTCCCGATGTTGCTTCACCTGCTTGGTAAAGTTGCAGACATGAGGAGTCCAGACCTCCACCTTCCCATCCCGGCATGAAACGCGGTTGGCGGCGTCGAGGCCGTGTTTATTAGAGCGGCTTCGAGCCAGCGCCGCTCTCTTTCTATTACCGCTAGCTTGGAAATCTAATGACGTGCTCGGCGGAGTGAGAGCGCCGGAAGGCGCAAACACTTTTTGACTCCGCGCTCGAGTGCCTTCAAAGCGCGCCTCGGCCACAGCATTAGGGACACGTGCACCGAGGCACTCGTAGGTGCGAGCCGTTCCTCTCAATTAACCTCCAGTCTTAATTGGGGGGCGCTGCAAGCTCACCGCGGCGGCAAAGAAAAGAATCCCATTAGAGTCGACCATTAGACAAACGTCGTGCTTCTCTTTACCTCGTTCCTTTACGTCCTCCTGGTCTGTGACAGGAAGTCCGTCTTTCCCAATAAGGTCATAACCACGATCATTATCTGTATGCATGCATTAATCAACATTTTTGCCCTGCGATCCCGAGCTGATACGAGGCTCTAAAGCAGGGGTGTCAAACTCAAATACAGAGTATTTGAACAAGGTTGAACACATTAACCTTTTATTAAGGACCCAAACAAATTTTGCATTGAATATTGAACAAGCAAGGCTTGTATAACTTTATAGTGACATGCAAAATCAATGTTCAAGAGTTAGTGCTGCAAGGGGTTCTGGGTATTTGTTCTGTCGTGTTACGGTGTGGATGTTCTCCCTAAATGTGGTTGTCATTCTTGTTTGGGGTGGGTTCTCAGTGTGGCGCATATTTGTAAGAGTGTTAAAAGTTTTTTATACGGCCACCCCCTCAGTGTGACCTGTATGGCGGTTGACCAAGTATGCGTTGCGTTCACTTGTTTGTGTGTAAAGTCCGCATATAGTATGTTTATATGGAGAAAAAGCGGACGGGACGACGGTTTGTAGAGGACCTTGAATGCAGTGCCTTTAAGGCATGTCCCCAATGATGTTGTTTGGGTGGAAATCGAGAGAAATTTGGGAGATTTTCGGCAAGGGCACTGAAATCCGGGAGTCTCCCGGGAAAATCGGGTGGGTTGGTAAGTATGAGTATTAGAGGTGAATGCGGTGCTATAATACCGGCGGGCCAGCTCTAATGTTAATTTGATATTGCCTGAAGGGCCAAATTAAATTACACAGTGGGCCAAATTTGACACCCATGGTCTAAAGTTTGACGTGGAAACGCATTGCTCGGTGGGTCTTCGAATAGCATCTTCACTCATTTGTCACACATCCCTCCAAACACTTGATCACACTGACGGAGATATATATATATATATAAATTTATATCTGCGAAAGTTACTTTTTATATTCACTCGTGATTTCGCCCTGTCTCTGTTTTATCCGCGTCACAGCGCTCGATGTTCGCCCTTGGCAGTCAGCAGGCCGGGTCTGACATATTTCACTGGGGCACGTGCCCCACTGTTGATCTGCAGTGCCCCAGTATAAATTTCACCAATAAAAAAAGAAAACGCTTCAGAGTTTTAAGTCTACATAACATAGACAACAGCGCACATACTACTTAGTATGGTAATTGATTGCTACTGTATTCACTCCACTAACAATGAGCACATGGCTAATTAATATGGTAATTTATTCACGTGTGGATCGAGACTCCGGTTGAGAGAGAGAGAGAGGCGATGCAAATCGCTGCGTGAGATAGGTAACGTTAGCCAACAACAATTTGTTAATTACATTATTTTGATTTGGATTTGACTCAAACTGTAACTCCTAGATGGATATCAGAAAGTTATTCGCCCGCAGCAGGGAAGAAGCAGCAGGAATGAGAGATGTAAGTGAAGTCCTAGCTAGCTAGGCAACATCATTGTCTTAAGTTGATGCTAAGTTAGCTAACGTTATTCCTTGTATCAAGACAAACATATTCATTTGCTGTACGAGCTGTCGGGGGAATTTCCAATCAACATGAAACATAATGTTGGTTATTGTCTGCTGGTTCTGCATCAATGATGATTTGGAGTCAGCATGTGTGAGTTGAGTGCTTCTCAAATGGTTTTATCTTCAGGAAGAAAAACATTTTTCCATATCAAGTCGTGAGCCAAATTTTTAAATCATTCAAGTTTATTTCACAGAAAAATAGCACAGTAGACTCGTCCTGTTAATCGGTGTAACTTTGACTAAAATAATCTTGTTTTGTCACCAGAAAAATGGCTACAGCTAAAGCATCTGCTTTTGTTTCCGGAAAAAAATAGTAACATTTCTGTATTTGTTTTCAGAAAGATGGCTGAAAATATCGGGCTTTGTTGCCCCATTTAGATTTTTAAAAATATATATTTCCATGTCTGTCCTGAGTCCTCCTCCAACTTGTTAGTCGGTTTGCCTTTTGCTAAAATACTCACTAATAGTCAATAGAAAAATGGTTAAAAACATATGGTTTTGTTGCCACAATTTGATTTTTTTCTCCCTAAACTTTTTTTTTTTTTTCATGCACACATCTGACTGAAAATGACACACAATCCACTTTTATGTCGCGACCCAGCAGTTGGGAACCACTGTTCAACTGTATAACAGTTACTGTAATATTTCCATGTCTGTCCAGAGTGATTGACCACTTTGCAAAAATGAAAAGGAGACGTTACAGTTTACTTCTCAGAAAATGATTCCCTGAACAGACACACAACAGTTGTTCATTTATTCTACTACTGTGGCTTTATTATTTTGTGTATATTTTATAGTTTTGTGTATCTGAAATAGGATTAGCCACATTGCCATAAATGGAAATTAAATAATATAAAAGAACCCGGAGATTTAGGGGTGCTTTATTTTTTGTTTTACTTCTGTAGATGTTAAATTTGCAGATGATTACTGCAATATATATTTCAAAAAGATTCATTGCTCTTCCGTTTTGCTTTTACCAGTAGCAGTTTAGAAGTCTGGAGTAAAAAAAAGTGCACAAGTAGGTCAAATGCATGAGTTAATTTCAGGTGGTTCATCAAAGATCCACAAAACATCATCTGATATGATTTCATAGTTTAAAGCACTATTTATGTATTTTTTTATGATAAATAAGTGCTAAAAATGTTTTTGCTTGCGCGCTTTGCACGCTCACATGAATTATTTGTGCCCCAGGTGTGCCCCAGTACAGTATTAGGTCTAGTGACGCCCCTGGTCTGGACACAAACGCTGACACGAGACGACACGCCATCTTGGATTGCAAGTTTTCCCTTTGCGCGGATAGAAAAGTACAACTTCAGCACAATTGATAATAACCACAGCAACAGCCTTGAGTGATAACTTACACATACGTATTCTAACACCCTTCACACTGTAAGTCAGTGACGAGGCAAAAATGAACCCACACCCATTGTGCACGTTATTGTATTTTTCAATCAATATTCCTCTTAAAAGACATGTTATGTTGCACCATAATTGTGTTTTATCATTAATGTGGGAAATATGTAAGTCTTCTCAGTGCCAGGACCACATTAACTAGTACCGGGTGATGGTGTTAAAAGTCATGTTTGATGGTCTCACGGCTGCTTTCCAGGCTATTTGCCGTCTCTTTATGAGATCCCTAACCCGACTTTCGGGTTAGTGACGCAGGAAATGAGACATCCTTTTTTTTTTTCCCTGAAGCGATCATGACCACAATTGTGGGAGTTATTTACACCATGTTTTGACCTAGTTAAAGAAAAAAAACACGACTTACCACAGCTTAAGTTGTTCAACAGTCTCCCTTCTCATATTTTAGCCTTCACACATTTTCAATGGGAGACAGGTCTGGACTACAGGCAGGCCAGTCTAGTACCCGCACTCTTTTACTACGAAGCCACGCTGTTGTAACACGTAGCTTGGCATTGTCTTGCTGAAATAAGCAGGGGCGTCCATGAAAACAATGTACCTTTCAGCATTAATGGTGCCTTCACAGATGTGTAAGTTACCCATGCCTTGGCCACTAATACACCCCCATACCATCACACATGCTGACTTTTACACTTTTCGACTAGAACAGTCCGGATGGTTCTTTTCCTCTTTGGTCCGGAGGACACGACGTACACAGTTTCGAAAAACAATTTGAAATGTAAACTCGTCAGACCACACACTTTTCCACTTTGCATCAGTCCATCTTAGATGAGTTCAGGCCCAGTGATGTCGGCGTCATTTCTGGGTGTTGTTGATAAATGGCTTTCACTTTGCATAGTAGTGTTTCAACTTGCACTTACAGATGTAAGACTTTAAGGTTTTACTACTTACGTATAAAATACTACACGGTCTAGCTCCATCCTATCTTGCCGATTGTATTGTACCATATGTCCCGGCAAGAAATCTGCGTTCAAAGGACTCCGGCTTATTAGTGATTCCCAAAGCCCAAAAAAAGTCTGCGGGCTATAGAGCGTTTTCCGTTCGGGCTCCAGTACTCTGGAATGCCCTCCCGGTAACAGTTCGAGATGCCACCTCAGTAGAAGCATTTAAGTCTCACCTTAAAACTCATTTGTATACTCTAGCCTTTAAATAGACTCCCTTTTTAGACCAGTTGATCTGCCGTTTCTTTTCTTTTTCTTCTATGTCCCACTCTCCCTTGTGGAGGGGGTCCGGTCCGATCCGGTGGCCATGTACTGCTTGCCTGTGTATCGGCTGGGGACATCTCTGCGCTGCTGATCCGCCTCCGCTTGGGATGGTTTCCTGCGGGCTCCGCTGTGAACGGGACTCTCGCTGCTGTGTTGGATCCGCTTTGGACTGGACTCTCGCGACTGTGTTGGATCCATTATGGATTGAACTTTCACAGTATCATGTTAGACCCGCTCGACATCCATTGCTTTCCTCCTCTCCAAGGTTCTCATAGTCATTATTGTCACCGATGTCCCACTGGGTGTGAGTTTTCCTTGCACTTATGTGGGCCTACCGATGATGTCGTAGTGGTTTGTGCAGCCCTTTGAGACACTAGTGATTTAGGGCTATATAAGTAAACATTGATTGATTGATTGATTGATGTAGCGACCAACTGTAGTTACTGACAGTGGGTTTCTGAAGTGTTCCTAAACCCATGTGGTGATATCCTTTACACACTGAAGCCGCTTTTTGATGCAGTAGCGCCTGAGGGATCCAAGGCACGTAATATCATGGCTTACGTGCAGTGATTTCTCCACATTCTCTCAACCTTTTGATGATATTACGGATCATAGATGGTGAAACCCCTAAATTCCTTGCGGCAGCTGCTTCAGAAATGTTCTTCTTAAACAATTTGCTCAGGCATTTGTTGACAAAGTGGTGACCCTCGCCCCATCCTTGTTTGTGAACGAGTGAACATTTCACAGAAGCTGCTTTTATAGCCAATCATGGCACCCACCTGTTCCCAATGAGCTTGTCCACCTGTGGGATGTTCCATATAAGTATTTGATGAGCATTCCTCAACTTTCTCCGTCGTTTTTGCCACTAGTGCCAGCTTTTATGAAACACGTTGCAGGCATCAAATTCCAAATGAGCTAATATTAGCAAAAAATACCAGTTGAAACATTAAGTATCTTGTCTTTGCAGTCCATTCAATCCTTGTATTTTCGTTTTATTTACCATTTACACGACGTGACAACTTTATTGTTTTTGAGTTTTGTAAAGAAGCCAATCGGAGTCCAGCAAGACCCACAATGCAATGCGTTTCCACGTCACACTTTCGAGCCGCTTTAAATTGACTTCAATCGGCGACGTGGAGATTCCTGTTTTGAGAACTACCTTTTTGTCATCTCTTATTTTGTACCTTCCGTTTCTCCGAAGTGCACACATATTAACTAAAAGTCATCGTTTAAAAAAAAAAGGGAAAATTAAAGCTGCAAGCAGCGATGGACGGGACCGACTTTTGCTGGTGTTTCCTGCCTTTACCCATTCAACATATCTTTACCTGCACTTTACCTACCTTCCCTGTATCCTGGGGTCACACTGGTGCTTCTTTCTTTCACCCATACATGCTGGTGCTTCCTGCCATCACCCAGACAACATATCTTTACCTGCACTTTACCTACCTTCCCTGTATCCTGGGGTCACACTGGTGCTTCTTTCTTTCACCCAGTCAACATATCTTTACCCGCACAGTACCTACCTTCTCTGCATTGTGTGGTCACGCTGGTGCTTCCTGCTTTTAAGCGGCCATCTTGAGACGGCAGCAGCGCAGCAGCATCAGCGCAGCAGTTCTTTAAAGGCTCGTAGAATCAAAACCGGAGCAGTTAGAAAAATTCTTTGCGCAACTTTTAATCAGAATGGTTCAATCTCTTTCCTGTGCGAGTTTGAAGCCGGCACAACAAACGCGCTCAGAGGAGATATTGTTTGAAAAAAGGTGACGGGTTTTTACAAAGCTTTTGTTTTGAAGGGGTAATTGCCAATTTCCTGTTGATTTTTGCTGAAGGTTGTCAATTAAGGAAATGTAGGTCTAAGTGAGACCTACATAGGGGTTTTTGTTTTATGTCTCCACGATATTCTTACTGGAAATTACGAGCATTTTTGTCAGTGTTTTCTTCCCAAGAGCAGTTTTGTCAGTGTTTTATTCCTAGGGGACGCTAGAGCGCAATTTTGAGTTTTGGGGTTTATTATTTTTATTATATCGCGATTTTAACCAGTCATGATGTGTGTGTCGAGTTTGGTGAGTTTTGAACCATTTTAAGGGGATCAAATTACAGCTGAAATAGGCAAAAATGAAATTTTTTAGGAAACATTTGTTTTGAAGGGTTTTTTTCCAACTTCCTGTTGATTTTTGCTGAAGGTTGTCAATTAATGAAATGTAGGTCTAAGTAAGACCTACATAGGGGTTTTTGTTTTATGTCTCTACGACATTCTTACTGGAAATTACGAGCATTTTTGTCTGTGTTTTCTTCCCAAGAGCAGTTTTGTCAGTGTTCTATTCCTAGGGGACGCTAGAGCGCAATTTTGAGTTTTGGGGTTTATTATTTTATTATATCGCGATTTTAACCAGTCCTGATGTGTGTGTCGGGTTTGGTGATTTTTGAGGCATTTTAAGGGGGTCAAATTACAGCTCAAATAGGCAAAAATGACATTTTTTAGGAAACATTTGTTTTGAAGGGTTTTTTTCCACCTTCCTGTTGATTTTTGCTGAAGGTTGTCATTAATGAAATGTAGGTCTAAGTGAGACCTACATAGGGGTTTTTGTTTTGTGTCTCTACGACATTCCTACTGAAAATTACGAGCATTTTTGTCTGTGTTTTCTTCCCAAGAGCAGTTTTGTCAGTGTTCTATTCCTAGGGGACGCTAGAGTGCAATTTTGAGTTTTGTGGTTTATTATTTTTTATTATATCGCAATTTTCACCAGTCCTGATGTGTGTGTCGAGTTTGGTGAGTTTTGAACCATTTTAAGGGGGTCAAATTACAGCTCAAATAGGCAAAAATGACATTTTTTTAGGAAACATTTGTTTTGAAGGGGTTATTTCCAACTTCCTGTTGATTTTTGCTGAAGGTTGTCAATTAATGAAATGTAGGTCTAAGTGAGACCTACATAGATGTTTTTGTTTTATGTCTCTACGACATTCTTACTGGAAATTACGAGCATTTTTGTCTGTGTTTTCTTCCCAAAAGCAGTTTTATCAGTGTTCTATTCCTAGGGGACGCTAGAGCGCAATTTTGAGTTTTGGGGTTTATTATTTTTTATTATATCGCGATTTTCACTAGTCCTGATGTGTGTGTCGAGTTTGGTGAGTTTTGAAGCATTTTAAGGGGGTCAAATTACAGCTCAAATAGGCAAAAATGACATTTTTTTCGGAAACATTTGGTTTGAAGGGTTTTTTTCCTACTTCCTGTTGATTTTTGCTGAATGTTGTCAGAGTATGAACTCTGGGTCTAAGTCAACCCTACATAGAGGTTTTTGTTTCATGTCTCTACGACATTCCTAACGGAAGTTACAAGCAGTTTTGTCGGTGTTTTTTCCTAGGGGGCGCTCGATCGCAATTTTTAGTTTTGGTTTTTTTAATTAGATCGCAATTTTCGCCAGTCCCGATGTGTGTGTTAAACTTGGTGAGTGTTGATGCATGTTAAAGGGGTCAAATTACAGCTCAAAAAGGCGGCGGTATAATAATAATAAATATCTTAGAAATGCAATAGAAATCGATGCGGTGAGCAAGCAAGACCGAGTGTTGTGTTGGTCACTTTTAATGCTGGTCCACACTGGGGACTTATCCATTAAATGTCATTTTAGTAGTTGTTGTTTCCAATAGACTGATCTTTTGTGTCTTTTTAAATGTCACCCTCGAGGGGCGGAGGGAGGAGGTTGCGGGGACGACTTGGCGAGGGCCATTACGCCACGCCGCCATCGACTACATGGGCGTGTCCGGGCCCCTCGCTGAGCCATTAGCGTTGAGAAATAATTGATTGCGTTCCCGTGGACTTTTACCTTTTTTTTTTTTTTTTTTTACACATGTGATCTATACTCTTAAGTGGCCCCGCTTGAACCTACTGGGAAGAAGTGGAACGGCGCCCGCTCTCGATAATCAATCATCGCATTGATGCAAATGACGCGGCGAGGAAAAAAGACGTTTTACGGATGATGAGCGAGGAGGAAGAGCGCTAAGAGCTCTCAGTCTCCATGTGTCCGCTCGCCCGGGGAGGAATAACGATTTGATAAAGCCCGGAAAGCACTCTTAATACCATATTTTGACTTCGTTGGTGGTTGTAGAGAGGCGGAGCTGGCGAACGAGCAGCAGGGTAGGGCACGCTGGAGCCCTGCCCAAGATGGCGGCAAGGGGGCGGAGAACGCGGCTGGCACACCGGCACACAATCATCTTATCCCCTCTGGCAGTATAAAAGGGGAGAAGGAGGAAGGAGTAGGAGAACCAGCAGCAGTACCCGACGATCGAGAGCGACAGAGAGCGAGCCGTTGACAGCGACGACGCGGCCGACCGAAAGCGAGCGAGTAGCGAGCAGGAGAGAAGGAGCTGAAAAGCGTCCCGACCACAGACGAGCTTGTGGTATTGAAAGAAGAAACAAGAGTCAAACCTGCTCGAACATGTCCTTCCTTGATGGTCCGTGGAACCCGCACGACGACGGCAGGTGTCCCGTCACAGTGGTTTTCACCTCAGCCTTCCCGGTAAGGTCTGTTCAGGTGTACTGGAGAGGAGGCTATGCAGGAGAGTCCAACCTCGGATTCAGGAGGAACGGTGTGGTTCTCGTCCTGGTGGTGGAACTGTGTAGAAAGGCAATCGTCTGCAGGCTTGTAGCTTTGTGGGCGTGCTTCTCTCAGCGCGAGCAGGGGCGTGTCCGAGCGCGCCGTCAGCCGAGAGATGTATATATAACAATAACAAACAATACTACTGAACTATATAATGGAGTGTGAGAAAATCCAAGAGTGTATGCGTGTGACTATGTGTGTAGATTAGCTGAAGTGTGTGTTACCAAAGTGTTGACGAGAGCAAAGGAACCAGGAAGTCGATCAGAGGCGAGAGAGAGGCGTCGAGGAACGAGGGTGGCTGTCGAAATCCAGGGCAACGGAAGGAAAACACTGCTGAAACACGGGAGAAGACAAAGGACACATCAAGCCATGGAGAGGAAACAAAAACAGAGTATAAATCTTCGCTTACAGTTCACCATATGAGAATTAAGTCCCCGTGAGGATCCCTGGGTCCACTGGTCTTTTAAGCAGGTCGCCCTCATCAATTCCAGGTGTGTAGAAAGGCAATCGTCCGCAAGCTTGTAGCTGCGTGGGCGTGCTGCTCTCAGCGCGAGCAGGGGCGTGTCCGAGCGCGCCGTCGGCTGAGGGAGCGCATGTGGGCGTGGCCCGCGGCGCGCTCGTCACGAGGCACAGATGAGGACGCATCGGAAAGCGCCCCGGCCGTGACAGTTACTTGTCGAATGTAGTAGTTTTTCTCACTTTCTCAATACAAGTGCTGCCACTCGCAACTTTGTTTGGCCCCATAGTAGTCGAATATTTTCCACTCCCGTTTTGACACGGAATGTCAGGGGAACTATCGGACTACTTTTGTTAAGCGTAATGACGGTTACGGTAGATTCCCGCTCCGTCTGCTTGAGGAGGAAGAGCGCTAAGAGGGAAATTCGCTTCCTCAAGCGGGCGGCGTCGCTCTCGATCTCCATGTGTCCGCTCGCCCGGGGAGAAATATGGATTTGATAAAATGGAGAAAACACATTTAAAGAATACGATTCATTTTCTCCTCCTAATGTCACCACGCCGTGCCTTATGTTGACTTTATTGGTGATTTTTTGGGGTGTAGTTTTAGTTCCTGTGTTGTGCTCTTAATTTGTGGTTTTGGACTTCCTGTTTCCCCATTCCCTGCAGCAGCTTTACACCTGCCTTTGAGCACGTTTCCCCTCATCTGTTTTCTGTTTGAAATCAGCACTATTTAAGTTGAGCTCGCGACACCGTTGGTTTGTCGGGACATCATCATTTATTATTTATTCACTGGTGACTACGAAACTATCCTTTTCATGCGCTTTGTGGACGCCATCTGCTCCACACTTCCCGTAAGTGTTTTTGCTGTGTTCCAGCATTTCCCTTTTTTGCTGCACGCTGCCAAATCGTTCGTCTGCATTTTTAAAATCACTACAATTTCCGTCATCTTCCACCACGCACGCCTGACACTTAAAAAATATGTCAAATCATTTTAACTGACATTAACTGTTTTTTTATTTACCTTGTTTTTTTTTACTCCAAATCCTTTTCCGAAGGGGTAGACGAAATCTCAATCTTTTTAAAACCGAAGCACCTACATGAACAAAAAAATACTTTATAGTGAATAAGGATATTTGGCCATGGAGCAATACATGAAAATCATGACAGAAATTTATAAAATAACAGTTTTAACATCACTTTTACCTTTAATTGAACACTCTTGTTGTCTAAGACAGCGATGATAAGTAAGTAAGGAGGGGTGGTAAAACACCTTTTGTAGTTTACAACTAGTTATTGTTATATTTACTAAGAGGAATGACGGCAGACTGACACCAGAGGGCCGTAATGTTCATACATTTATCATATATATATAGTCAATGTATATATAATAATAACAAACAATACTACTGAACAATATAAAGGAGTGTGACAAAATCCAAGAGTGTATGCGTGTGACTATGTGTGTAGATTAGCTGAAGTGTGTGTTACCAAAGTGTTAACGAGAGCGAAGGAACGAGGAAGTCGATCGGAGGCGAGAGAGAGGCGTCGAGGAAGGAGGGTGGCTGTTGAAATCCAGGGCAACGGAAGGAAAACACTGCTGAAACACGGGAGAAGACAAAGGACACATCAAGCCATGGAGAGGAAACAAAAACAGAGCATAAAGCTTCGCTTACGGTTCACCATTTGAGAATTAAGTCCCCGTGAGGATCCCTGGGTCCACTGGTCTTTTAAGCAGCTCGCCCTCATCAATTCCAGGTGTGTAGAAAGGCAATCGTCTGCAAGCTTGTAGCTGCGTGGGCGTGCTGCTCTCAGCGCGAGCAGGGGCATGTCCGTGCGCGCCGTCGGCTGAGATAGCGCATGTGGGCGTGGCCCGCGATGCGCTCGTCACGAAGCACAGATGAGGACGCATCGGAATGCGCCCCTGCCGTGACAGTTATTTGTCGAATGTAGTAGTTTTTCCTCACTTTCTGAATACAAGCGCTGCCACTCGCAACTTTGTTTGGCCCCATAGTAGTCGATTATTTTCCACTCCCGTTTTGACACGGAATGTCAGGGGAACTATCGGACTGCTTTTGTTAAGCGTAATGACGGTTACGGTAGATTCCCGCTCCGTCTGCTTGAGGAGGAAGAGCGCTAAGAGGGAAATTTGCTTCCTCAAGCGGGCGGCGGCGCTCTCGATCTCCATGTGTCCGCTCGCCCGGGGAGAAATATGGATTTGATAAAATGGAGAAAAAACATTTTAAGAATACAATTCATTTTCTCTTCCTAATGTCACCGCTTGTCACACCACTCCGTGCCTTATGTTGACTTTATTGGTGATTTTTTTTGGTGTGTTGCGCTCTTAATTTGTGGTTTTTGACTTCCTGTTTCCCCATTCCCTGCAGCAGCTTTACACCTGCCTTTGACCACGTTTCCCCTCATCTGTTTTCTGTTTGAAATCAGCACTATTTAAGTTGAGCTTGCGACACCGTTGGTTTGTCGGGACATCATCATTTATTCACTGGTGACTACGAAACTATCCTTTTCATGCGCTTTGTGGACGCCGTCTGCTCCATACTTCCTGTAAGTGTTTTTGCTGTGTTCCAGCATTTCCCTTTTTTGCTGCACGCTGCCAAATCGTTCGTCTGCATTTTTAAAATCACTACAATTTCCGTCATCTTCCACCACGCACGCCTGACACTTAAAAAATATTTCAAATCATTTTATCTAATATTAACTGTTTTTTTATTTACCTCGTTTTTTGTTACTCCAAATCCTTTTCCGAAGTGGTAGACGAAATCTCAATCTTTTTAAAACCGAAGCACCTACATGAACAAAAAAATACTTCATAGTGAATAACGATATTTGGCAATGGAGCAATACATGAAAATCATGACAGAAATGTATAAAATAAAATTTTTAACATCACTTTTACCTTTAATTGAACACTCTTGTTGTCTAAGACAGCGATGATAAGTAAGTAAGGAGGGGTGGTAAGCCACCTTTTGTACTTTACTACTAATTATTGTTATATTTACTAAGAGGAATGACGGCAGACTGACACCAGAGGACCGTAATGTTCATACATTTATTATATATATATAGTCAATGTATATATAATAATAACAAACAATACTACTGAACTATATAAAGGAGTGTGACAAAATCCAAGAGTGTATGTGTGTGACTATGTGTGTAGATTAGCTGAAGTGTGTGTTACCAAAGTGTTGACGAGAGCGAAGGAACGAGGAAGTCGATCAGAGGCGAGAGAGAGGCGTCGAGGAACGAGGGTGGCAGTCGAAATCCAGGGCAACGGTAGGAAAACACTGCTGAAACACGGGAGAAGACAAAGGACACATCAAGCCATGGAGAGGAAACAAAAACAGAGCATAAAGCTTCGCTTACGGTTCACCATATGAGAATTAAGTCCCCGTGAGGATCCCTGGGTCCACTGGTCTTTTAAGCAGCTCGCCCTCATCAATTCCAGGTGTGTGGAAAGGCAATCGTCTGCAAGCGTGGTCGTGCTGCTCTCAGCGCGAGCAGGGGCGTGTCCGAGCGCGCCGTCGACTGAAAGAGCGCATGTGGGCGTGGCCCGCGGTGCGCTCGTCACGAGGCACAGATGAGGACGCATCGGAAAGCGCGCCGGCCGTGACAGTTATTTGTCGAATGTAGTAGTTTTTCCTCACTTTCTGAATACAAGCGCTGCCACTCGCAACTTTGTTTGGCCCCATAGTAGTCGATTATTTTCCACTCCCGTTTCGACACGGAATGTCAGGGGAACTATCGGACTACTTTTGTTAAGCGTAATGACGGTTATGGTAGATTCCCGCTCCGTCTGCTTGAGGAGGAAGAGCACTAAGAGGGAAATTCGCTTCCTCAAGCGGGCGGCGTCGCTCTCGATCTCCATGTGTCCGCTCGCCCGGGGAGAAATATGGATTTGATAAAGCCGCGTCGAGAAAACACATTTCCCAGCGGACGGATCCCTGCTCGGTCCCTCCCTCCCTGTGAAGATTACAAAGCGAGCGGCGGCGCAGAGCGACGACCGCCATCCTCTTCGCCAGCCGCTCCCGGCTTTGTGATGACAGGACGTCTGGACGCGAGCACCTGTCTGCCACCTTGTGTATAATTCATGCGTCCCAGGCCGGCGTGACTCATAGCCACGCTCCCAGTCATTGTGAGGGGAATAGCGGCGCTCCAAGGCGGCTTTATTACGGGGCGCCAGCTTCTTCCGCCTTTATTAGCAACACTGAATCACGTAGGCGCAATATGGCCGCTCAAAATCATAATTATCGACCTTGTGTCTCCATCTTTAATGGTACGTGCTGCTCTTCCCGCTCGGAACCACAAAGACTTCCACACATGGAGGAGAAAAAAAAGCTCCAGGGACCAGCAGGTATGACAAGCTGTACATTGTTAGCCAAAAGGCCAAAAGCAGTGAAGTTGTTACGTTTTGTAAATGGTAATGTGGAGAGGCGGAGCCAACGGTCCGATAGAGCAGCAGGGCACGAGATGGCGGCGAGGAGGCGGAGAATTCGAGCGAGCGGCGAGGCGGGGCGAGCCGGGAGCGACGCCGCAAGCGAGATCAGGTGCGTGGACCGCGCACCTGGACACAATTGCCGTATCTCCTCTCAATGTATAAAAGGGGAGAAGGAGGAGAGAACGGGGCGGAAGGAGAGCATGCAGCAGTGCATGAAGAGCGGAAGCGACAGATGACCACGACGGGGGCGGCTGAAAGCGAGCGAAGAGTGAGCAGTGGAGGAGGAGCTGAGAAGCGACCCGACGAGAGACTGAGGTTTTTTCGAAAAGATGAACAAAAGTCATACCTGATCAATCATGCCCTTCCTTGGTGGTCCATGGAACCCGCACGACAGCGAGACTCTGTCACAGGTAAATAGAAAGAGAATACAATGATTTGCTAATCCTTTTCGATTTATATTCAATTGAACGGACTGCAAAGAAAAGATATTTCACGTTTGAACTGGAAAACGTTATTTTTTTGCAAATATTAGCTCATTTGGAATTTGACGCCTGAAACACGTTTCAAAAAAGCGGGCACAAGTAGCAAAAAAGAGTGAGAAAGTTGAGGAGTGCTCGTCAAAGACTTATTTGGAACATTCCACAGGTGAGCGGGCTAATTGGGAACAGGTGGGTGCCATTATTGCGTATAAAAGCAGCTTCCGTGAAACAAACAAGGATGAGGCGAGGGTCACCACTTTGTCAACAAATGCCTGAGCAAATTGTTTAACGACAACATTTTTCAAGCAGCTATTGCAAGGAATTTGGGGATTTCACCATCTACGATCCGTGATATCATCAAAAGGTTCAGAGAATCTGGAAAAATCATTGCACTTAAGCGGCAATGCCCATGACCTTGGATCCCTCAGGCCGTACTGCATCAAAAAGCAACATTGGTGTGTAAAGGATATCACCACATGGGCTCAGGAACACTTCAGAAAACCACTGTCAGTAACTACAGTTTGTCGTTTTATCTGTAAGTGCAAGTTGAAACTCTACTATGCAAAGTGAAAGCCATTTATCAACAACACCCAGAAACGCCGCCGGCTTTGCTGGGCCTGAGCTCATTTAAGATGGACTGATGCAAAGTGGAAAAGTGTTCTGTGCTCTGACGAGTCCACATTTCAAATTGTTTTCGGAAACTGTGGACCTAAGAGGAAAAGAACCATCCGGACTGTTCTAGGGTGAAAGTGTAAAAGCCAGCATGTGTGATGGTATGGGGGTGTATTAGTGCCCAAGGCATGGCTAACTTACACATCTGTGAAGGCACCATTAATGCTGAAAGGTCCATACAGCTTTTGGAGCAACATATGGTGCCATTCAAGCAACGTTATCGTGGACGCCCCTGCTTATTTCAGCAAGACGATGCGAGGGTACATGTTACAACAGCGTGGCTTCATACTAAAAGGGTGCGGGCAGTCCAGGCATTGAAAATGTGTGAAGGCTAAAATGTGAGGCAGGAGACTGTTGAACAACTTAAGCTGTACATCAAGCAAGAATGGGAAAGAATTCCACTTCAAAAATGTGTCTCTTCAGTTCCCAAACCTTTACTGAGTGTTGTTAAAAGGAAAGGCCATGTAAACCACTGGTAAAAATGCCTTTTTTGACATGTATTGCTGCCATTAAATTTTAACTTCATGATTATTTGCACAAAAATAAAGTTTCTCAGTGTGAACATGAAATATCTTGTCTTTGCAGTCAATTCAATTGAATATAAGTTGAAAAGGATTTGTTGTATTCTCTTTTTATTTAGCATTTACACAACATGACAACTTCACTGCTTTTGGCTTTTGTAGTTAAACTACTGAACCTGTTATGGGTTTTTGAGAGTTGCTGTTATGGAATTTGCCGTAACTCTTCCTGTTGAGTTGTAATGTTCTTTCACCTTGACAACAATGGCTAAGAGCCAACATCACGTTTTAGAGTGCAGGGACACTTTGTGCACGCATGCAGTCAAAGGCACAGACAAGAATAGAATAGAATAGACTTTTATTGTCGTATTTTACGCTTCATAATGCGCCACACATTTTCCATGGGAGACAGGTCTGGACTGCAGGCGGGCCAGGAAAGTACCCGCACTCTTTTTTTTACGAAGCCACGCTGTTGTAACACGTGCTGAATGTGGCTTGGCATTGTCTTGCTGAAATAAGCAGGGGCGTCCATGAAAAATACGGCACTTAGATGGCAGCATATGTTGTTCCAAAACCTGTATGTACCATTCAGCATTAATGGTGCCTTCACAGATGTGTAAGTTACCCATGCCTTGGGCACTAATGCACCCCCATACCATCACACATGCTGGCTTTTCAACTTTGCATCAATAACAGTCAGGATGGTTCGCTTCACCTTTGGTCCGGATGACACCATGTGGAATATTTCCAAAAACAATTTGAAATGTGGACTCGTCAGACCACAGAACACTTTTCCACTTTGCATCAGTCCATCTTAGATGATCTCGGGCCCAGAGAAGCCGGCGGTGTTTCTGGATGTTGTTGATAAATGGCTTTCACTTTGCATAGTAAAGCTTTAACTTGCACTTACATATGTAGCGACTAACTGTATTTAGTGACAGTGGTTTTCTGAAGTGTTCCTGAGCCCATGTGGTGATATCCTTTAGAGATTGACGTCGGTTTTTGATACAGTGCCAACTGAGGGATGGAAGGTCACGGTCATTCAATGTTGGTTTCCGGCCATGCCGCTTACGTGGAGTGATTTCTCCAGATTCTCTGAACCTTTTGATGATATTATGGAGCGTAGATGTTGAAATCCCTAAATTTCTTGCAATTGCACTTTGAGAAAGGTTGTTCTTAAACTGTTTGACTATTTGCTCACGCAGTTGTGGACAAAGGGGTGTACCTCGCCCCATCCTTTCTTGTGAAAGACTGAGCATTTTTGCTGTCAGCATGTATATTATGTGTGACTGCCATCATAGTGCAGTCTACATGCGTCTCTTATGTGTGACTGCCATTATATTGCAGTCTACATGTATCTCTCATCTGTGACTGCCATCATATTGCAGTCTACACGTATCTCTTATGTGTGACTGCCATCATATTGCAGTCTACACGTATCTCTTATGTGTGACTGCCATCATATTGCAGTCCACATGTATCTCTCATGTGTGACTGCCATCATATTTCAGTCCACATGTATCTCTCATGTGTGACTGCCATCATATTGCAGTCTACACGTATCTCTTATGTGTGACTGCCATCATATTGCAGTCCACATGTATCTCTCATGTGTGACTGCCATCATATTTCAGTCTACACGTATCTCTTATGTGTGACTGCCATCATATTTCAGTCTACACGTATCTCTTATGTGTGACTGCCATCATATTTCAGTCTACATGTATCTCTTATGTGTTACTGCCATCATATTGCAGTCCACACGTATCTCTTATGTGTGACTGCCATCATATTTCAGTCTACATGTATCTCTTATGTGTGACTGCCATCATATTTCAGTCTACATGTATCTCTTATGTGTGACTGCCATCACATTGCAGTCTACACGTACCTCTTATGTGTGACTGCCATCACATTGCAGTCTACACGTACCTCTTATGTGTGACTGCCATCATATTGCAGTCTACATGTATCTCTCATGTGTGACTGCCATCATATTGCAGTCTACATGTATCTCTTATGTGTTACTGCCATCATATTGCAGTCCACATGTATCTCTCATGTGTGACTGCCATCATATTGCAGTCTACACGTATCTCTTATGTGTGACTGCCATCATATTGCAGTCTACATGTATCTCTTATGTGTTACTGCCATCATATTGCAGTCTACATGTTTCCCTCATGTGTGGCTGCCATCATATTGCAGTCTACACGTATCTGTTATGTGTGACCGCCATCATATTGCAGTCTACACGGCTCACAGAGTGAGGTGTTTGAGCCGTCACCTCCCTCTGCATACCCATAACAATAAGTTCCCGCCCCAATCCTTGGGTCCACTGGTCTTTTATCCTGCTCGCCCTCTTCATAGGCAGGTGTGCAGATTGGCAATTGTCTGCAGGCGTGTAGCTGCGTGGGCGTGCTGCTCCCAGCGCGAGCAGGTTCCTGTGTGAGCGCGCAGTCAGCGGCTCCTCCAGGTGCTCCCGCAGAGGAGGGAGAGGCAGACTGCGCGTGCGCCGGGACAATTTATAAAGGATTTTTGAATCGTTGCTATTTTTAGAATATGTTTAAAAAAGTGTCACGTACCCCTCGGCATACCTTCAAGTAACCCCAGGGAGAACCACTGCTCGAATGGGCCGTGACACTCGACAAGTTGTTGGAAAAGACCAAAACCCAGACCTCCTGCCACCCTCTCGGATTCGCTCAGCTGGTCAATTTCCCTTCACGTCATCACAGACCATTAGATCGGTTGCCTGGCCCTGATTCCTCGCTCAAACGTGGCGACCCCGATTTTGCGGCGGCGTCTTCGTTGGAAAGCCGAAGAAGCGGACGATAGCGACGACGTTTGGGACGCAGCGCGAACAGCTTTTTGCCGCCAACGAGGAGACGGGAAAATGTCGCAAGTAAAAGAAGTAAAACAACAAACAAGGAAGGAGGCGAGAAACGCCAAATGAAAACCTTTGTGTTGTTTTCCCTTATCAGCTCCTTTATTCCTTTGCCATCTTTTTGTCGTCGTCTGTCTCACACACACACACACACACACACACACTGTTTAACATCATTATCCAACACCCGGGTTGCCTTTCGTTCCTTTTAGCCGTCCCTCTCTGATCCGCTCCTAATTCTTCGCAGACGAGCGGCGACACTTTGAGGATGATTCCGTTTGGGGAGTTAATGAGGCGTAAAACGGCTTCGGCGTGCAGACGGACGAGCGACATGAACGAGAGAGAATTGTTACCTCAGCAGGCATCAAGGTCCGCGAGAGAGGCGCCAAACGCACGCTCGCGTCCTCCGCGCTTTTCTTCTTGGAAAAAACAACCTGAGTAGACTGGAAAGAAGACACACGTGTCAACAATAAATAGACATGCTAATTGTTAGCTTTGATGTTGTTGCTATGCTAGTTTAGCAGCGTGCTAGTTCAAGCTAAGCCGTTTATATGTTATGAACGTTTGATCATATTACGCCTATATTGTAAATACCTTTACAGTATATACATATACACCTATATATATCCATACCTATACTGTATATACCTTTATATAGATATATACCTATATATATACAGTATATACATACCTATACTGCAGGGGTCACCAGGTCGCCCGTAAGGACCAGATGAGTCGCCCGCTGGCCTGTTCTAAAAAATAGCTGAAATAGCCGCACTTACCAGTGAGCTGCCTCAATTTTTATATTTTTTTATTTTGCTCGACATTTTTAATTCTAAGAGAGACAAAACTCAAATAGAATATAAAAATCCCCAAAAATATGTTAAAGACTTGGTCTTCACTTCTTTAAATACTGTACATTCATTTATTTTTTTTCTTTGCTTCTGATAACTTTCAGCTAGTTTTTCTCTTCTTTTTTTCGGTAGAATTTAGAATTTTAAAGAGTCGAAATTGAAGATAAACTATGTTTCAAAATTTAATTTCGAAACATGTTTTCCCCTCTTTTAAACCGTTCAATTAAGTGTTTTTTTCATTATTTATTCTCGACAAAAAACTTTCCGTAAAAAAAAAAAAATGTACGACGGAATGACAGACAGAAATACCCATTTTTTTAATATATATATATATATATATATAGATTTTTTTATTAAATGTAAATTGAGCAAATTGGCTATTTCTGGCAATCTATTTACGTGTGTATCAAACTGGTAGCCCTTCGCATTAATCAGTACCCAAGAAGTAGCTCTTGCTTTCAAAAAGGCTGGGTTGAAAAGGATTTGCAAATCATTGTATTCTGTTTATATTTACATCTAATACAATTTCCCAACTCATATGGAAACAGGGTTTGTAGGTACACACACACACACACACTCACACGTTATTACTACTACTACTACGAGGGAATAATGAACAACCAATCAATGATTAAAGTGACAAGCTTGTCTTGCTCCAATACCTCGTTTGTGGACGAGGAGACAAGACGGCCTTTATCACCTCGCACTAACACAGTCCAGTAAAAAGAATCAAAAGAGTTTTTGTGTTTCGAACCTCAAGGTCGCGTTTTTTTTGTGTTTTTGTTTTTGTTTTTTTGACGTTGTAGAGTTGGTCCGTAGACACCGCTAATGAATGATGCAAGTGGTAGCTTTTTTTGGACTGGCACCTCCATTATGGCAAAACACAACCTGCAAATTGCCATTGCTCAGCTAATGGAACACAGCTGGGCT
Source organism: Nerophis ophidion (assembly GCF_033978795.1). Classification (NCBI taxonomy): domain Eukaryota; kingdom Metazoa; phylum Chordata; class Actinopteri; order Syngnathiformes; family Syngnathidae; genus Nerophis; species Nerophis ophidion. Next base: position 57,185,993 of record NC_084620.1, read on the forward strand.
AATGCTGCTCTGTCTGGGCGCTGAGGTCACACCTCAGTCGGCAACCGCCAGCGTCTTTTAAAAAGCATACTTCCTTATCTGCTTTAATATTTGATTTTTTATCTTTTTATTAAAGCAACGCATTAATTACTTTCACTTGTAATTCATTCATTAATAACATTTAGTTAGTCATTATTTTGGGGGTAAGTAACTAAAATTTGTAAGTTTTTTAAGGTATTTTTCCAAACACTTTTTTGTGTTAAGGCAGTGGTTTTTAACCTTGTTTGAGGTACCGAACCCCACCAGTTTCATATGCGCATTCACCGAACCCTTCATTAGTGAAAAATAATGTATTTATTTAATTTTTTCAAATTAAAGACAAAGTTATATGTTTTTGGTAACATTTTAGTATAGGGAACATAATCTAAGTAACAAACATTTAGTTTTGTCATGATCTGTGGTCTGGATCATGTTTTTGTTATCTTTTTGTTAGTTTGGGACTCTTTTAGTTCCTGTTTGCGCTCCCTTGTTGTATTTGGTTACCATGCCGACTTATGATTTTCACCTGTTTGTAATCAAGACCCTTATTTAAGTCTGTCTTTGCCAGTCAGTCGGCCTGGCGTCATTGCTTGTTTTCATGCCATACCACAGTTCATGTGGCTCGATTCATGCCAGTACTGTAAGTCTTGTTTATTTCTTGCCACAGTTTCGTGTTTGTTCGAGGCCATAGTTTATGTTTGTTTGTTTCATGCCACACTTTTGTGTTTGTTCCACGCCATAGTTTATGTTTGTTCACCTCATGCCCGCCAAGATTTATTGAGTTAATAAATATGTTCCTACCAGAAAGCTTTGTCCGGAATAGTCCGTTTGCATCCCGGGAGAACAAACATCGCAGTTAGCTGCGACCCCTCTGTCATGACAGAATGATCATAAGTCGACATGGTAACCAAACAAAACAACGGAGCGCAAACAGGAACTAAAAGAGTCCAATAACTAACAAAAATAACAAAAACATAATCCAGACCACAGATCATGACCAATTTAGAGTTATTCCGACACTAGGGCAGGGGTAGGGAACCTATGGCTCTAGAGCCAGATGTGGCTCTTTTGATGACTACATATGGCTCTCGGATAATTATATTTATATAGCGCTTTTCTCTAGTGACTCAAAGCGCTTTACAAAGTGAAACCCAATATCTAAGTTACATTTAAACCAGTGTGGGTGGCACTGGGGGCAGGTGGGTAAAGTGTCTTGCCCAAGGACACAACGGCAGTGACAAGGATGGCGGAAGCGGGAATCCAACCTGGAACCCTCAGGTTGCTAGCACGGCCACTCTCCTAACCGAGCTATGCCGAGTAACCGTGTAATACTATTCCATATCAGTAGGTGGCAGTCGGTAGCTAATTGCTTTGTAGATGTGGGAAACAGCGGGAGGCAGGGTGCAGGTAAAACGGTGTCTAATGCTTAAACCAGGGGTAGGAAACTTATGGCTCTAGAGCCAGATGACCGCATTTGGCTCTCAGATAAATCTTAGCTGACATTGCTTAACACGATAAGTAATAAATAATTCCGCTGGTAATCACAGTTTCAAAAATAACGTTCAAATTATAAAACATTCTCATGCATTTTAATCCAACCATCCATTTTCTACCGCACCTGTTCAAGATGTCGCATTAATGGTAAGAAGTATTATATTTATTATTGGTTAACTTTTAGAATAACAATGTTGTTAAAAAGAATGAGAGACCTATTATACTCTACAAATGTTGGTCATACTTAAAAATGCACAAATTTAGTTGTATTCAATGTTGAAAAATGTTAAATATGGCTCTTGCGGAAATACATTTTGAAACATTTGGCTTTCATGGCTCTCTCAGCCAAAAAGGTTCCCGACCCCTGCACTAGGGGAACATATTCTAAGTAATAAACACTTCATTTAGAGTTATTTGGTTAGGGTTAGGGTAAGAGGGTTAGGGTAATAATAAGGCCATGCCGAATAGGCATTAATAAGTACTTAATGACTAGTCAAGAGCCAATATGTTACTAATTTGCATGTTAATAAGCAACTAATTAATGGTGAATATGTTCCCCATACTTAAGTGTTTTTTTTACTGGTGCACAAATTGAACCGTGCATGAACATCACCTAAGTCAAACAACAAAAGCAACACAGTGCATAAACTCACAACAAATTGCACACCTGCAAACCAGTCAGCTGTTGCCGTATCCATAATACGCCAAAAGGGTGAAGTTTGTATTTACACGATGAGTCGGGTAAGTTTTGACCTCCGCCGAACCGCTGAGGCCCACTCACCGAACCCCTAGGGTTTGATCGAACCCAGGTTAAGAACCACTAGTTTAGTGTGTGGATATGTGTGTGTGTTCCCTTTTGAATTAATGTTGGACATTTTGGACCCAAAGACCAAAAGTTGCCACTATTGCACTAGCTAATATGTAAAAAAAAAAAATAGTTTTTTTATTTGCAGGTCAAATATATTTACTTTTTTAATCAATCAAATTACAGATGACCATTGTATAAAAACACTGAGAAAAGTATCAGTGCAGGTAGTGAGTGTCTCTTATACTCACATCACTAATTTCTTTCATTCTGCTCTGAATAATTCAAGTAGTTACAGGTGGATTTCATCTATCATTTAGGCCAGGGGTGCCCACACTTTTTCTGCAGGCGAGCTACTTTTCAATTGACCGACTCGAGGGGATCTACCTCATTTATATATATCATTTATATTTATTTATTTATGAAAGAGACATTTTTGTAAACAAGTTAAATGTGTTTAATGATAATACAAGCATGTGTAACACATATAGATGTCTTTCTTTCACAAAGACAAGAATATAAGTTGGTGTATTACCTGATTCTGATGACTTGCATTGATTGGAATCAGACAGTAATGATGATAACGCCCACATTTTCAAATGGAGGAGAAAAAAAGTTGTCCTTTCTGTACAATACCACATGAAAGTGGTTGGTTTTTGGCATCTAATTCATCCAGCTTCCATACACTTTACAAGAAAAACATTGGCGGCAAATTCCGTAGCTTGCTTGATTGACATTCACGGCACCCGAGGGTCTTGTGAGATGACGCTGGCTGCTGCCAGATCATTATTATGAAAAAATGACAGAGAGGAAGGCGAGAAACACTTTTTATTTCAACAGACTTTCGCGCCGTCCCTTCCGTCAAAACTCTAAAGGCCGACTGCACATTTCCTATCTTCACAATAAAAGCCCTGCTACATGCTGCCTGCGCTAACAAAATAAGAGTCTCGGAAAGCTGGCATGCACAAGTGATGTGCACGCCAGCTTTCTGAGGGATCGCTTGTCAATCAAGCAAGCTACGGAATTTGCCGCCAATGTTTTTCTTGTAAAGTGTATGGAAGCTGGATGAATTAGATGCCAAAAAACAACCACTTTCATGTGGTATTGTACAGAAAGGACAACTTTTTTTCTCCTCCATTTGAAAATTTGGGCGTTATCATCATTACTGTCTGATTCCAATCAATGCAAGTCATCAGAATCAGGTAATACACCAACTTATATTCTTGTCTTTGTGAAAGAAAGACATCTATATGTGTTACACATGCTTGTATTATCATTAAACACATTTAACTTGTTTACAAAAATGTCTCTTTCATAAATAAATAAATATAAATGATATATATAAATGAGGTAGATCCCCTCGAGTTGGTCAATTGAAAAGTAGCTCGCCTGCAGAAAAAGTGTGGGCACCCCTGATTTAGGCCAATGTCAGAAATCGGATAAAGAACAAGTGATGACATTTTGGGGCTGATCCGGATCACCAAGTGGTTATTTAGTTCACAGAGTTTTTCACACTGAAAGTTTGTGTTTTGGTTCATTGATTACGTTTAATCAATGAGTTTATTTATTTCATCATGTGAAATATTAAAGCCAGTTTGGGGTGTGGGGGGGGGGGTGGTTTATATATTTTCCAAATTGCTTTGCTGACCTTGAAAAACGACCTTTATAGCAAATAAAGGCAACCTCGCTATCTGCACGTTCTTGATTAAAGATAAAAAAAAAACTATAATTGTGCAAAGGCAGAAATCCCACTTTGGGATCAGCGCAAACGTCTAATCGACTTCGCCCGAGGCCACGCTGCTCACACACACACACACACACACACACACACACACACACACACACACACACACACACACACACACACACACACACACACACACACACACACACACACACACACACCTGAATGATCTCACATCATGAAACATTTGGAGTATTTAACCATATTCTGCTTTTTGGATGGTTGATGTCACATCACATCACTAACGAGAGATGAAATGTGACCAGGGCTTCTGGGGGGAGAATGAGAATGAGGAATGCTGCAAAAAAACCCACATCCACCCCGCGCACACACACACACACACACACACACACACACGTTCTCGTATTTTTTACCTTTTTGAGACCTGAGAAAAATGCCTCCCTCTTTAGGACCAGCCTTTCTAGATATATAAAGATGTATATTTACAACATTAATTATATATACATACTAAGCAAATATAAAAATGTAAGCTTTTAGTTATTTTGGGGGGGATCATTTTTTGTTTGAAATTATTTTTTAATCTTCATTATTTACTTATAGTTATTAAATTATGTCTCTCTAATGTATATATTTATTTTATTAATTTTGGCCAAAGGGGGCGCATTTCAATTTCTTACACACACTTGTTATTTCATATGTTGACCAGAGGGGAGCAATTTTAAAAGTATGAAAAATGCCTCCCTCTTTAGGACCAGCCTTTCTAGATATATAAAGATGTGTATTTACAACATTAATAATATGTACATACTATGCAAATATAAAAAAGGTAAGCTTTTAAGTTTTTGTGGGTTTTTTTGTTGAATTTTTTGTTTGTAATAATTTTTGATCTTCATTATTTACTTCAAGTTGATACAGTATGTCTCTATACACATATTTTGTTAGTTTTTTTAAATTAGTTTTGGCCAAAGGTGGCGCATTTCAATTTCTTACACACACTTGTTATTTCATATGTTGACCAGAGGGGAGCACTTTTAAAAGTATGAATAATGCCTCCCTCTTTAGGACCAGCTTTTCTAGATATATAAAGATGTGTATTTACAACATTAATAATATATACATACTATGCAAATATAAAAAAGGTAAGCTTTTTAGTTGTTGTTTTTTTTTGTTGAATTTTTTGTTTGTAATCATTTTTGATCTTCATTATTTACTTCAAGTTAATACAGTATGTCTCTATACACATATTTTGTTAGTTTTTTTTTTTTAAATTAGTTTTGGCCTTAGGGTGTGCATTTCAATATTTTTCACACACTTGTTATTTCATATGTCGATCAGAGGGGGGAGCACTTTTAAAAGCGACACACAGTCAATGGGAAAAATCCCTCCTTTTTGGCACCGCCCTCATTTTCACCAGCAGGGGCGCAAATAAGACATTGTCTATTAGATGCAATTTTATATTGGGACCATGATTTATGTCATCGCTTCTTCACACCCCCTCATATGGAAGACACTTTTCCTTCATCGTGTCTCCAGAAGGGTAGCAATACAAGAACACACACACACACACACACACACACACACACACACACACACACACACACACACACACATCACCTGAGACGTCATTCCTGATTGTTCCAAAGTGACACATGGCGCCCGGATGCTGCCATCACTTGTCTGCTCGCACAATAACACCCCCAAACCCCCCCCCCCCCCCCATGTCCCCGCCTCCTCTTCCCCCTCCCAGCCCCCGGTCCTTCCCTTCATCCCTCATCCGACCCCCACCCCCCCCCCCCCCATCCCTCCTTCCACCCCGCATCTTTTCGCTCTCTATTCAGCCGAGCTGCGACTGGCTGGTCCTCATTTGTCCCGACTTGACGTGTCCTCCTCCTCTCGCTCCTTCACGACGTCTGTCACAATTTCACAAGAAAGAAGTCCTCATTTATAATTATTAAAAATCCCACCTCCGCCCTGCTTTTCATACCATTTGGTTTTCGTACACCGCCTCTGTTATTGTACGTCAAAATGGTACCAAATAAAGAAATTTAAAATTGCAAATTTAGTAAACTAAAGCGGCCGTATTGGCATGTGTTGCGATGTTAATATTTCATCATTGATATATAAACTATCAGACTGCGTGGTCGCTAGTAGTGGCTTTCAGTAGGCCTTTAAAAACAGAGATGTCGGAATACCGGCTGTGTTTGTGTTGCTAAAGGCGGCCCCAATACACCGCTTCCCACCTACAGCTTTCTTCTTTGACGTCTCCATTATTCATTGAACAAATTGCAAAAGATTCAGCAGCACAGATGTCCAGAATACTGTGGAATTATGCGATTAAAGCAGACGATTTATAGCAGGGATCGGGCTGGAACAACATGTCCGCTACAATCCGTGACGTTATCATACCGCGTTGTTTTCAACAGGATACTTTGCGCGAAATTTAAAATTGCAATTTAGTAAACTAAAGCGGCCGTATTGGCATGTGTTGCAATGTTAATATTTCATCATTGATATATAAACTATCAGACTGCGTGGTCGCTAGTAGTGGCTTTCAGTAGGCCTTTAAGTTCTGTTTCAGCACCCCTGTTCTGTGTTGTCGTGGTTGTCATGGCTGCTGATTGTTTTCGCCTGCACCTGATTAGTGTTTCGGGTCTCACACCTGTTCCCGGGCACTAATCAGAGAGCTATTTAGTCCTGCCTTTCCCCGTCACTCAGGTTGGTGCTTTTCTGTTGCGTTGTCGCTGGCGAGGAGGCGTGATGATGCTCATTGTTCTTCCAGGGAGGACAGCAGGAACTCCAGAGACAGCGTGCAGGTAAGACAAATGATCTATTTGCATAAATTATACACGAAAACAGAAACAAACAAAACAAGTGAACACAAGGAGAGCGTGCCTAGCCCAAGGGAAGCTAACGGAATAGCAACACAAGGCCTAAGTAGACTGACCGTACGTCCAGGCGGGGTTTTCTTAAATGCCTCAAATGTCCGGCATTTTGAGTCAGGGTTGCGTGTATTTTCAATGTACGTCCAGGGTTAAGAAGGGAGTCAAAAACAAAACAAATTGTGAAGGTGTGCACACGCAGCAACAGACAGAGCGAGAGAGCGAGGAAGCAGATTGATTGATAATCAAGACGTACTTGGTCAACAGCCATACAGGTCACACTGAGGGTGGCCGTACAAACAACTTGTTACAAATATGCGCCACACTGTAAAGCCACACCGAACAAGAATGACAAACACATTTCAGGAGAACATCTGCACCGTAACACAACATAAACACAACAGAACAAATACCCAGAACCCGTTGAACCCTCCCACCTCCAAAGACATGCACCTTGGGATAGGTCCCTCCCACCTCCAAAGACATGCACCTGGGGATAGGCCCCTCCCACCTCCAAAGACATGCACCTGGGGATAGGCCCCTCCCATCTCCAATGACATGCACCTGGGGATAGGCCCCTCCCACCTCCAAAGACATGCACCTGGGGATAGGCCCCTCCCACCTCCAAAGACATGCACCTGGGGATAGGCCCCTCCCACCTCCAAAGACATAAACCTGGGGATAGGCCCCTCCCACCCCCAAAGACATGCACCTGGGGGTAGGCCCCTCCCACCCCCAAAGACATGCACCTGGGGATAGGCCCCTCCCACCTCCAAGGACATGCACCTGGGGATAGGCCCCTCCTAACTCCAAAGACATGCACCTGGGGATAGGCCCCTCCCACCTCCAAAGACATGAACCTGGGCATAGGCCCCTCCCACCTCCAAAGACATGTACCTTGGGATAGGGCCCTCCCACCTCCAAAGACATGCACCTGGGGATAGGCCCCTCCCACCTCCAAAGACATGCACCTGGGGATAGGCCCCTCCCACCTCCAAAGACATGCACCTTGGGATAGGTCCCTCCCACCTCCAAAGATGTTGCACCTTGGGATAGGTCCCTCCCACCTCCAAAGACATGCACCTGGGGATAGGCCCCTCCCATCTCCAATGACATGCACCTGGGGATAGGCCCCTCCCACCTCCAAAGACATGCACCTGGGGATAGGCCCCT
>NC_084620.1:57199066-57226566 GCF_033978795.1 Nerophis ophidion
TGTGGGAAAACGACCTCATGGCGCAGTTAGTTGAATGGTGCGGACACGTTTGTTACTGGATGTTTTCAACTATAATTGTGACTTGTTTATATTGACAAGTTGGTGTTCTAGACTGCAATGTTGTCCAAATAATGATGCTTACTATGTATGTCTAGCTTGTGTGCCATTGTTTGCGTAGCTGTTGTGTAGCTGCAAACCACCCATTGCCAAACATGTTGACCTTTTGTAAATAACTTGTCTAAAATATGCAACAAAAAATACGTTCTGCTTATTGAAAGCCGTTTAGTTGCACAAATAAACACGCTTAGGGACTGCTTGTTTGAGATTTTACATGCAAGTCGATTTCATCCCTTTGCTGATATCAGACTGATATCAGTATCGGATTGGGACACCCTTGGTCAAAATGTGTTGATGTGCAAACTTAGAAAAGGTACAATCAAGTGGAAATGTGTCCAACAGGTAACAAAAGTAGGTATGGGGGGGCGTGGACGGGGGTGTGGTTAAGAGGAGAGGACTATATCTATATATTTTTTTTATTATATATATATATATATATATGAGAAATACTTGAATGTCAGTGTTCATTTATTTACACATATAAACACACATAACACTCATCTACTCATTGTTGAGTTAAGGGTTGAATTGTCCATCCTTTTTCTAACCCTGCTGAACATGCTGTATCTTCCTCGTTTTTCTGCTTCGTCTCCTAGTTGCGTGCGCAGTTGTGCACTGCACTCTCTAAAAGCCGCAGATGTTATTGCCACATATGCATGTACAGACGAACTGCTTTACGGTAGACGAAAACCTGACTGCTGTTGTTGTGTGTTGTTACTACGCTGGGAGGACGTTAATGAGACTGCTTTATTAATAAACCCACATAGGAAACCAAGAACTCACCCTTGATCATTCTACAGTTCTAACGTCATTGGGCAGGCACGTGGTTTGTATTGTGGGAAAGCGGTCGTGAAAACAGGCTGTCATCATGTCACGCCCCCTCCAGCTCCGTCTGAATTTCGGGAGAGGCGCTGAATTTCGAGAGTCTCCTGGAAAATCCGGGAGGGTTGGCAAGTATGGCTTGTTTGAGATTCTACATGCAAGCCGATTTCATCACTTTGCTGATATCAGATCGACATTCGTGGTAAAAATGGTTGTTGTTGTGCAAACCTTTCACGTTGACTTTGACATTGAAAGGAAGTGTTCACCAGCCCGCCACCCCGCACGTGGGTCAGCAGGCCGCCGGGAAATGTCACTCCCATTTGTCAGTTATTACCTGGGGGACAAAGTGGACCCCCACTCACCTCGTCTACCCGCTGACACGCTTCCTCCGCCGCCGCCGCGCTTAAAAGCCTCGGCGGCGGCGGCGGCGGCGGCGGCGGCGGCGGCGGCATTGCGTGTCGCCCGGGCTCACGTTGCTGGCGTGGGTGAAAGGTGACAAGTGATTTGGCTAAAAGCATCAAGCGAAGGAGTGTTTGAGTGATTGCAGCGCCGTCACCTGCGGGGGCACACCTTGGAATAATCAACACCTTGACAAGAAACGACTTTTTACCAGCGAGCTTTTACAAGATCAACATCAATAACCACTTCTTTCATTTTGTCAGCCGCACACCAATCCAGGTTTACCCCCTTCAGGTGGCAGGGACAGAAAGCCCCTCCCACTTCCAAAGACATGCACCTGGGGATAGGCCCCTCCCACCTCCATAGACATGCACCTGGGGATAGGCCCCTCCCACCTCCAAAGACATGCACCTGGGGATAGGCCCCTCCCACCTCCAAAGACATGCACCTGGGGATAGGCCCCTCCCACCTCCAAAGACATAAACCTGGGGATAGCCCCCTCCCACTTCCAAAGACATGCACCTGGGGATAGGTTGATTGGCAACACTAAATGGTCCCTAGTGTGTGAATGTCGTCTGTCTATCTGTGTTGGCCCTGCAATGAGGGGGTGACTTGTCCAGGGTGTACGCCGCCTTCCGCCCTATTGTCGCTGAGATATCCCCCAGCGACCCCAAAGGGAAAAAGCGGTAGGAAATGGATGGATGGAATACACATGTATATATGGGGCAGTATAGCTCGGTTGGTGGAGCGGCCGTGCCAGCAACTTGAGGGTTGCAGGTTCGATTCCCGCTTCCGCCCTACTAGTCACTGCCGTTGTGTCCTTGGGCAAGACACTTTACCCACCTGCTTCCGGTGGTTTAAATGTAACTTAGTTATTGGGTTTCACAATGTAAAGCGCTTTGAGTCACTAGAGAAAAGCGCTATATAGATATAATTCACGCACTAAAATATACACACACACATATATATATATAAATGTATTTATTTATATATCACATTTGTATTTGTATTACTACATGCATATGTACTAATATCATCCATCCATCCATTTTCTACGGCTTGTCCCTAATATCCCTTCCATCCATCCATTTTCTACCGTTTATTCCCTTTCGGGGTCGCGGCAGGCGCTAATATCATGTAGACATAAATGCAGATATAAGTGGATGTGAGATAATTGTACCTCCACAGCTCAATGGCGACTAAAGGCAGATTCCAGCGAGTCTTTACCGAGACGCCGCGTCCCCTGAGGGGAGGTGGGGGGGGAGAGAGAGAGCTAACACCAGGCTTCCTGTCACTCTTCATGCTTAAGCGTCCCCTCGCCAGCCTTCCAGCGGCCATGTGTCCCCGACGGAGGACGCTTGCCTTTAATGAAAGAGCGTGGCCAATCAGGAGGCTGAGGCGTGACACCGGCGAGGGCGAGGCCGCCTCATAAAGAGAGCGATATCATCACCTTTATGAGAAAATAATCATTTCTTCCCCGGAATTTATGAGCGCCAGAGAGGATGGGGGGGATGGTGGGGGGGGGGGGGGGGGCGTTAATGCGAGCGGGATCAGTGTGAGCCGGGAAGACTCGCTTTAATTTCTTCTCCTCTCCTCCGGGGGAGGAAGAGACGTCCTCGGCGGCGGACCTCGCCACATAGTCCGTCTTCTGAGCACACAATGGGCCAATTAGTGCGCGCCAACAAAAACAATCAAAGCGGATCAATGAGACGCTTTTTTTTTTTTTTTTCTACCGCCGCTTGCACGTCGATAAGATGGCGGGCTCGGAGCCAGGGGTCGCTCTCAGGGGTCACGGGGTCACGGGGTCAGCCATAAGCTGCCTGTAATCAAGTAGGAACCTTTCACATCTTGATAACCACTTCAACACAAACACTAGGGTAGTACTTCAATATAAACCCTAGGGTACTACTTCAATACAAACACTACACATACAAGTACACACTAGGGTAGTACTTCAATACAAACACTACACATACACTAGGGTAGTACTTCAATACAAACACTACACATACACTAGAGTAGTACTTCAATACAAACACTACACATACAAGTACACACTAGGGTAGTACTTCAATACAAACACTACACATACAAGTATACGCTAGGGTAGTACTTCAATACAAACACTACACATACACTAGGGTAGTACTTCAATATAAACACTAGGGTAGTACTTCAATACAAACACTAGGGTAGTACTTCAATACAAACACTACACATACAAGTATTAACTAGGGTAGTACTTCAATACAAACACTACACATACACTAGGGGTAGTACTTCAATACAAACACTACACACAAAAGTATACACTAGGGTAGTACTTCAATACAAACACTAGGGTAATACTTCAATACAAACACTACACATACACTAGGGTAGTACTTCAATACAAACACTACACATACAAGTACACACTAGGGTAGTACTTCAATACAAACACTACACATACACTAGGGTAGTACTTCAATACAAATACTACACATACAAGTATACACTAGGGTAGTACTTCAATACAAACACCACACATACAAGTACACACGAGGGTAGTACTTCAATACAAACACTACACATACACTAGGGTAGTACTTCAAAAAACCCATGCCTTGGCCACTAATACACCCCCATACCATCACACATGCTGACTTTTACACTTTTCGACTAGAACAGTCCGGATGGTTCTTTTCCTCTTTGGTCCGGAGGACACGACGTACACAGTTTCGAAAAACAATTTGAAATGTAAACTCGTCAGACCACACACTTTTCCACTTTGCATCAGTCCATCTTAGATGAGTTCAGGCCCAGTGATGTCGGCGTCATTTCTGGGTGTTGTTGATAAATGGCTTTCACTTTGCATAGTAGTGTTTCAACTTGCACTTACAGATGTAAGACTTTAAGGTTTTACTACTTACGTATAAAATACTACACGGTCTAGCTCCATCCTATCTTGCCGATTGTATTGTACCATATGTCCCGGCAAGAAATCTGCGTTCAAAGGACTCCGGCTTGTTAGTGATTCCCAAAGCCCAAAAAAAGTCTGCGGGCTATAGAGCGTTTTCCGTTCGGGCTCCAGTACTCTGGAATGCCCTCCCGGTAACAGTTCGAGATGCCACCTCAGTAGAAGCATTTAAGTCTCACCTTAAAACTCATTTGTATACTCTAGCCTTTAAATAGACTCCCTTTTTAGACCAGTTGATCTGCTGTTTCTTTTCTTTTTCTTCTATGTCCCACTCTCCCTTGTGGAGGGGGTCCGGTCCGATCCGGTGGCCATGTACTGCTTGCCTGTGTATCGGCTGGGGACATCTCTGCGCTGCTGATCCGCCTCCGCTTAGGATGGTTTCCTGCTGGCTCCGCTGTGAACGGGACTCTCGCTGCTGTGTTGGATCCGCTTTGGACTGGACTCTCGCGACTGTGTTGGATCCATTGTGGATTGAACTTTCACAGTATCATGTTAGACCCGCTCGACATCCATTGCTTTCCTCCTCTCTAAGGTTCTCATAGTCATTATTGTCACCGATGTCCCACTGGGTGTGAGTTTTCCTTGCCCTTATGTGGGCCTACCGAGGATGTCGTGGTGGTTTGTGCAGCCCTTTGAGACACTAGTGATTTAGGGCTATATAAGTAAACATTGATTGATTGATTGATACTTCAATACAAACACTACACATACAAGTATACACTAGGGTAGTACTTCAATACAAACACTACACATACAAGTATACACTAGGGTAGTACTTCAATACAAACACTAGGATAGTACTTCAATACAAACACTACACATACAAGTATACACTAGGTTAGTACTTCAGTACAAACACTAGGATAGTACTTCAATACAAACACTACACATTCAAGTATACACTAGAGTAGTACTTCAATACAAACACTATACATACAAGTATACACTAGGGTAGTACTTCAATACAAACACTACACATAGAAGTATACACAGGGGTAGTACTTCAATACAAACACTACACATACAAGTATACACTAGGGTAGTACTTCAATACAAACACTAGGATAGTACTTCAATACAAACACTACACATTCAAGTATACACTAGAGTAGTACTTCAATACAAACACTACACATACAAGTATACACTAGGGTAGTACTTCAGTACAAACACTAGGATAGTACTTCAATACAAACACTACACATTCAAGTATACACTAGAGTAGTACTTCAATACAAACACTATACATACAAGTATACACTAGTGTAGTACTTCAATACAAACACTACACATACAAGTATACACTAGGGTAGTACTTCAATACAAACACTACACATACAAGTACACACTAGGGTAGTACTTCAATACAAACACCACACATACACTAGTGTAGTACTTCAATACAAACACTAGGGTAGTACTTCTACACAAACACTACACATACAAGGATTAACTAGGGTAGTACTTCAATACAAACACTACACATACAAGTACACACTAGGGTAGTACTTCAATACAAACACTACACATACAAGTACACACTAGGGTAGTACTTCAATACAAACACTACACATACAAGTACACACTAGGGTAGTACTTCAATACAAACACTACACATACAAGTATACACTAGGGTAGTACTTCAATACAAACACTAGGGTAGTACTTCTATACAAACACTACCCATACAAGTATACACTAGGGTAGTACTTCAATGCAAACACTACACATACAAGTATTAACTAGGGTAGTACTTCAATACAAACACTACACATACACTAGGGTAGTACTTCAATACAAACACTACACATACACTAGGGTAGTACTTCAATACAAACACTACACATACAAGTATCAACTAGGGTAGTACTTCAATACAAACACTAGGGTAGTACTTCTATACAAACACTACACATACAAGTATACACTAGGGTAGTACTTCAATACAAACACTACACATACACTAGGGTAGTACTTCAATACAAACACTACACATACACTAGGGTAGTACTTCAATACAAACACTACACATACAAGTATTAACTAGGGTAGTACTTCAATACAAACACTAGGGTAGTACTTCTATACAAACACTACACATACAAGTATACACTAGGGTAGTACTTCAATACAAACACTACACATACAAGTATTAACTAGGGTAGTACTTCAATACAAACACTACACATACAAGTATACACTAGGGTAGTACTTCAATACAAACACTAGGGTAGTACTTCTATACAAACACTACACATACAAGTATACACTAGGGTAGTACTTCAATACAAACACTACACATACAAGTATTAACTAGGGTAGTACTTCAATACAAACACTACACATACACTAGGGTAGTACTTCAATACAAACACTACACATACAAGTATACACTAGGGTAGTACTTCAATACAAACACTAGGGTAGTACTTCTATACAAACACTACACATACAAGTATACACTAGGGTAGTACTTCAATACAAACACTACACATACAAGTATTAACTAGGGTAGTACTTCAATACAAACACTACACATACACTAGGGTAGTACTTCAATACAAACACTACACATACAAGTATTAACTAGGGTAGTACTTCAATACAAACACTACACATACAAGTAATAACTAGGGTAGTACTTCAATACAAACACTAGGGTAGTACTTCTATACAAACACTACACATACAAGTATACACTAGGGTAGTACTTCAATACAAACACTAGGGTAGTACTTCTATACAAACACTACACATACAAGTATACACTAGGGTAGTACTTCAATACAAACACTACACATACACTAGGGTAGTACTTCAATACAAACACTACACATACAAGTATTAACTAGGGTAGTACTTCAATACAAACACTACACATACAAGTAATAACTAGGGTAGTACTTCAATACAAACACTAGGGTAGTACTTCTATACAAACACTACACATACAAGTATACACTAGGGTAGTACTTCAATACAAACACTAGGGTAGTACTTCTATACAAACACTACACATACAAGTATACACTAGGGTAGTACTTCAATACAAACACTACACATACAAGGATTAACTAGGGTAGTACTTCAATACAAACACTACACATACACTAGGGTAGTACTTCAATACAAACACTACACATACAAGTATTAACTAGGGTAGTACTTCAATACAAACACTAGGGTAGTACTTCTATACAAACACTACACATACAAGTATTAACTAGGGTAGTACTTCAATACAAACACTACACATACACTAGGGTAGTACTTCAATACAAACACTACACATACAAGTATACACTAGGGTAGTACTTCAATACAAACACTACACATACAAGTACACACTAGGGTAGTACTTCAATACAAACACTACACATACAGGTATACACTAGGTTAGTACTTCAATACAAACACTACACTTACAAGTACACACTAGGGTAGTTCTTAAATACAAACACTAGGATAGTACTTCAATACAATCACTACACATACAAGTACACACTAGGGTAGTACTTCAATACAAACACTAGGGTAGTACTTCAATACAAACACTACACATAGAAGTATACACTAGGGTAGTACTTCAATACAAACACTATAAATACAAGTATACACTAGGGTAGTACTTCAATACAAACAATATACATACAAATATACACTGGGGTAGTACTTCAATACAAACACTACACATACAAGTATACACTGGGGTAGTACCGGTACTAGTATGGTATCTCCATACTAATCAATCAGAAACGGTACTATATTCTGTTTGAAAAGTACTGGTTCGCCATATTTTTTTTTTTGGTATTGGTGGCAACTTGTCCAGGGTGTACCGTGCCTTCCGCCCAACTGTAGCTGAGATAGGCACCAGCGAAATGGATGGATGGATGGTGTCTGGACAACCCTGCTAAAGGATAAGTGCAAGTGCACACGTGTGATGCACTTATGCACTTAAAATACTAAGTACACCACTTATGTACTCTGAAGACTAGGAGCAAGTGCACAATTGTCATATACATGTGCACTTAAGAGACTAAGTATAAGTACGCCACGAGCAATACACACTCAGAAGACTAAGTATGAGTACAGCACTCACGTACTCAGAAGACTAAGTCAACCAAGTGAGAACCAGCCAACAAAGTTTAGTATTTAGTAAGCCTTCAAAAGTCTGTTGAAGGTCAAAAAGTAGTAGTAGTAGTAGTAGTACGAGTATTAGTAGTAGTAGTAGTATGAGTATTAGTGGTGGTAGTAGTAGTAGTAAAAGTAGTTGTAGTAGTAGTAGTAGTAGTTGTAGTAGTAGTAGTAGTAGTACGAGTATTAGTAGTAGTAGTAGTAGTATGAGTAGTTGTAGTAGTAGTAGTAGTACGAATATTAGTAGTAGGAGTAGTAGTACGAGTATTAGTGGTAGAAGTAGTAGTACAAGTAGTTGTAGTAGTAGTAGTAGTACGAGTAGTTGTAGTAGTAGTAGTAGCACGAGTAGTAGTAGTAGTAGTAGTAGTACGAGTAGTTATAGTAGTAGTACGAATATTAGTAGTAGGAGTAGTAGTACGAGTATTAGTGGTAGAAGTAGTAGTACAAGTAGTTGTAGTAGTAGTAGTAGTACGAGTAGTTGTAGTAGTAGTAGTAGTACGAGTATTAGTGGTAGTAGTAGTAGTACGAGTAGTTGTAGTAGTAGTAATAGTACAAATATTAGTAGTAGGAGTAGTAGTACGACTATTAGTGGTAGAAGTAGTAGTACAAGTAGTTGTAGTAGTAGTAGTAGTAGTAGTACGAGTAGTTGTAGTAGTAGTAGTAGTAGTACGAGTATTAGTAGTACTAGTAGTAGTATGAGTAGTTGTAGTAGTAGTAGTAGTACGAGTGTTTGTAGTATTAGTAGTAGTACGAATATTAGTAGTAGGAGTAGTAGTACGAGTGGTAGTACGAGTACTACTACTAGTAGTAGTAATAGGAGTAGTAGTACGAGTAGTAGTAGTAGTAGTAGTACGAGTACTAGTAGTAGTAGTACGAGTAGTAGTAGTAGTAGTAGTACGAGTAGTAGTTGTAGTAGTAGTAGTAGATGTATAGTAGTAGTAGTGGTAGCATTAGTTGTAGAAGTATAATGAGTAGTAGTAGTGGAAATACCACTAGTAGTAGAAGTTGTAATAGTAGTACGAGTAGTGGTAGTAGTAGTAGTAGTAGTATAATGAGTAGTAGTAGTAGTATAATGAGTAGTAGTAGTAGTAATATAATGAGTAGTAGTAGTATAATGAGTAGTAGTAGTATAATGAGTAGTAGTAGTAGTATAATGAGTAGTAGTAGTAGTAGTATAATGATTAGGAGTAGTATAATGAGTAGTAGTAGTAGTATAATAAGTAGTAGTAGTAGTACGAGTAGGTGTAGAAGTTGTAGTAGTAGTTGTATAAGTAGTAGTAGTACGAGTAGTGGTAGTACTACTAGTAGTAGTGGTAGTGGTAGTAGTATGGATCATGACAGGAAGTGGTTGACGTAGATCATGACAGGAAGTGGTTGTGATCACAGGAAGTTGTGACGTGGATCATGACAGGAAGTTGTGACGTGGATGATGACATGAAGTGGTTGTGATCACAGGAAGTTGTGACGTGGATCGTGACAGGAAGTGGTTGTGATGACAGGAAGTTGTGACGTGGATCATGACAGGAAGTGGTTGTGATGTGGATCATGACAGGAAGTGGTTGTGACATGGATCATGACAGGAAGTAGTTGTGACGTGGATCATGACAGGAAGTGGTTGTGATGACAGGAAGTTGTGACGTGGATCATGACAGGAAGTGGTTGTGATGACAGGAAGTTGTGACGTGGATCATGACAGGAAGTGGTTGTGATGACAGGAAGTTGTGACGTGGATCATGACAGGAAGTGGTTGTGATGACAGGAAGTTGTGACGTGGATCATGACAGGAAGTGGTTGTGACGTGGATCATGACAGGAAGTGGTTGTGATGACAGGAAGTTGTGTCGTGGATCATGACAGGAAGTGGTTGTGATGTGGATCATGACAGGAAGTGGTTGTGATGACAGGAAGTTGTGACGTGGATCATAACAGGAAGTTGTGACGTGGATTATGACAGGAAGTGGTTGTGACGTGGATCATGACAGGAAGTGGTTGTGATGATAGGAAGTTGTGATGTGGATCATAACAGGAAGTAGTTGTAATGACAGGAATTTGTGACGTGGATCATAACAGGAAGTTGTGACGTGGATTATGACGGGAAGTGGTTGTGACATGGATCATGACAGAAAGTGGTTGTGACGTGGAGCATGACAGGAAGTGGTTGTGATGACAGGAAGTTGTGACGAGGATCATGACAGGAAGTGGTTGTGATGACAGGAAGTTGTGACGTGGATCATGACAGGAAGTGGTTGTGATGTGGATCATGACAGGAAGTAGTTGTGACGTGGATCATGACAGGAAGTGGTTGTGATGACAGGAAGTTGTGACGTGGATCATGACAGGAAGTGGTTGTGACGTGGATCATGACAGGAAGTGGTTGTGATGACAAGAAGTTGTGACGTGGATCATGACAGGAAGTGGTTGTGATGACAGGAAGTGGTGACGTGGATCATAACAGGAAGTTGTGACGTGGATTATGACAGGAAGTGGTTGTGACGTGGATCATGACAGGAAGTGGTTGTGATGACAGGAAGTTGTGACGTGGATCATGACAGGAAGTAGTTGTGATGACAGGAATTAGTGACGTGGATCATAACAGGAAGTTGTGACGTGGATTATGACAGGAAGTGGTTGTGACTTGGATCATGACAGGAAGTGATTGTGACGTGGATCACGACAGGAAGTGGTTGTGACGTGGATCATGACAGGAAGTGGTTGTGACGTGGATCATGACAGGAAGTGGTTGTGACGTGGATCATGACAGGAAGTGGTTGTGACGTGGACGGAGAGAAGAAAAGAGTGAAAAAGTGATATTAATTTGCAGGAAAGTAAGTGAGTGTAAGAAGGCGAGTGCACTTGAACTCTGCGTGATAACAATCATTTCTTCAAGCACACTTGGAGACGTCTCATTAGGAGTGATTTGAGCCTAATGGCGTCCCGTAGAAAAGGAGCAATTAGACGCTGTCAGCAAACAAGCGGCGTGGTCTCCATCATGGTGGCGAGCAGGCCCGTGACGCCCTCGTTCATCTCAGCCAAGGACGACGCCCACTTTCATCTCTGCCAGGCCTGGCGGTCGCCGTCTGACCGGCGTCTGTCCGACATCGCGGCGAGTGGCCTCTGTGGGGTCCCGCCTCTCAAACGGCGGCATCAATTCATAAGTTGCCTTCTCCCCGCGGGCCGACAGCGACAACACAATAAAGTGCACTCATCTTTTATGCATGAGCGTGTCTCTGTGGCGTATCCATCATCACGGGGACGCCGCAGGACGCCGTGGCGAGCGGGAAATACACATCTTGTGCAACAAAGCAAAATGAAGACCTTTAACTCTTCCTCTGTCTTTTTAACACTTACTTACTTTTCTCTTGATGCGCCCCCGGCGTTTAAAGGTGTACTCACACCTGGAGCTTCAGTGCACTGAAGCTATGTTAGTACACCTGGACCTTCAGTGCACAGAAGCTATGTTAGTACACCTGGACCTTCAGTGCACTGAAGCTATGTTAGTACACCTGGACCTTCAGTACACTATGTTAGTACACCTGGACCTTCAGTACACTATGTTAGTACACCTGGACCTTCAGTGCACTGAAGCTATGTTAGTACACCCGGACCTTCAGTACACTATGTTAGTACACCTGGACCTTCAGTGCACTGAAGCTATGTTAGTACACCCGGACCTTCAGTACACTATGTTAGTGCACTGAAGCTATGTTAGTACACCTGGACCTTCAGTGCACTGAAGCTATGTTAGTACACCCGGACCTTCAGTACACTATGTTAGTGCACTGAAGCTATGTTAGTACACCTGGACCTTCAGTACACTGAAGCTATGTTAGTACACCTGGACCTTCAGTACACTGAAGCTATGTTAGTACACCTGGACCTTCAGTGCACTGAAGCTACGTTAGTACACCTAGGCCTGCAGTACACTGAAGCTATGTTAGTACCACCTGGACCTTCAGTACCCTGAAGCTATGTTAGTACACCTGGACCTTCAGTACACTGAAGCTCTGTTAGTACACCTAGGCCTGCAGTACACTGAAGCTATGTTAGTACCACCTGGACCTTCAGTACACTATGTTAGTGCACTGAAGCTATGTTAGTACACCTGGACCTTCAGTACGCTGATGCTATATTAGTACACCTGGAACTTCAGTACACTATGTTATTACACCTGGACCTTCAGTGCACTGAAGCTATGTTAGTACAACTGTACCTTCAGTACACTGAAGCTATGTTAGTACACCTGGACCTTCAGTACACTGAAGCTATGTTACTACACCTGGACCTTCAGTACACTATGTTAGTAAACCTGGACTTTCAGTAAACTAAAGCTATTTTGGTACAATTGGACCTTCAGTACACTGTTAGTGCACTTGGACATTTAGTACACTGAAGCTATGTTAGTATACCTAGACCTTCAGTACACTATGTTATGACATCTGGGCCTTCAGTACACTGAGGCTATGTTAGTACACTTGGACCTTCAGTACACTATGTTAGTACACCTGGACCTTCAGTACACTGAGGCTATGTTAGTACACTTGGACCTTCAGTACAGTATGTTAGTACACCTGGACCTAACTTACCTGAATTAGGTAAGCAGAGGTAAGAGAACTTAAGAAGTGAGTAAGAAAATGTATAAGGTAAAAAGTAAGTAAAATAGGTAAGAATTAAGTGAGAAAAGGTGCGGAGTAGGTAAGAAAGAGTAAGAAAAGGGAGAAGTTGGTAAGAAGGAGGTTAGAGAAGGGAAGACAAGATAGGTAAAAGAAGATAAAAAGTAGGTAACAGAAGGTAAGAAAAAGGTGAGCGAAGGTAAGAAGTATGTAAGAAAACATTAGAGAAGTTCAGAACTAGGTATGAGAAAATTAAGAGGTAGTTAACAGAAAATAAAAAGTAGGTAACAAGGTAAGAAATAGGAAACCAAAGGTAAGAAGGAAGTAGAAATACTTTAGGATAAAAAAGGTAGGTAAGAGAAGGTAAGAAGGAAGTAAAAATAGGTCCAGAGTAATTGGAAAAAAGGTAGGTAAGAAGTAGGTAAGAAAAAGTAAGACTTCTGTAAAGGTGGGTAAGAAAATGTAAGAGAAGGTAAGAAGTAGGTAGAAATGGGTCAAAAGAAGGCGAGAAACGGTATACGATAGGTAAAAGAAGGTCACATTTAGGTAAAAGAAGGTAAGAACGAGGTAAGAGTAGGTAAGCAAAAATGTCAAAAATGTCGGCAGTGTGTGACTTTACACAGGCGTCTTATTGCCAACTTTACCCAGGTGTCTTATTGCCAACTTTACACAGGCATCTTATTGCCAACTTTACACAGGCTTCTTATTGCCAACTTTCCACAGGCATCTTATTGCCAACTTTCCACAGGCATCTTATTGCCAACTTTACACAGGCATCTTATTGCCAACTTTACACAGGCGTCTTATTGCCAACTTTACCCAGGTGTCTTATTTCCAACTTTACCTAGGTGTCTTATTGCCAACTTTACCCAGGCGTCTTATTGCCAACTTTACAAAGGCATCTTATTGCCAACTTTACACATGCATCTTATTGCCAACTTTACCCAGGTGTCTTATTGCCAACTTTACACAGGCGTCTTATCGCTAACTTTACACAGGTGTCTTACTGCCAACTTTACACAGGCGTCTCATAGCCAACTTTACACAGGCATCTTATTGCCAACTTTACACAGGCGTCCTATTGCCAACTTTACCCAGGTGTTTTATTGCCAACTTTACCCAGGTGTCTTATTTCCAACTTTACCTATGTGTCTTATTGCCAACTTTACCCAGGCGTCTTATTGCCAACTTTACAAAGGCATCTTATTGCCAACTTTACACAGGCGTCATATTGCCATCTTTACACAGGCATATTATTGCCAACTTTACACAGGCATCTTATTGCCAACTTTATACAGGTGTCTCATTACCAACTTTACACAGGCGTCTTATTGCCAACTTTATACAGGCATCTTATTGCCAACTTTGCACAGGCGTTGTATTGCTAACTTTACACAGGCATCTTATTGCCAACTTTACAAAGGCATCTTATTGCCAACTTTACACAGGTGTCGTATTGCCAACTTTACACAGGCATCTTATTGCCAACTTTACACAGGGATCTTATTGCCAACTTTACACAGGTGTCTCATTACCAACTTTACACAGGCGTCTTACTGCCAACTTTACACATGCATCTTATTGCCAACTTTACCCAGGCGTCTTATTGCCAACTTTACACAGGCGTCTTATCGCTAACTTTACACAGGTGTCTTACTGCCAACTTTACACAGGCGTCTCATTGCCAACTTTACACAGGCGTCGTATTGCAAACTTTACTCAGGCGTCTTATTGCCAACTTAACCCAGGTGTCTTATTGCCAACTTTACCCAGGTGTCTTATTGCCAACTTTACACAGGCATCTTATTGCCATCTATACACAGGCGTCTTATTGCCATCTTTACACAGGCGTCTTATTGCCAACTTTACACAGGCATCTTATTGCCAACTTTACACAGGCGTCTTACTGCCAACTTTACCCATGTGTCTTGTTGCCAACTTTACCCAGGCGTCTTATTGCCAACTTTACACAGGCGTCTTATTGCCAACTTTACCCAGGCGTCTTACTGCCAACTTTACACATGCATCTTATTGCCAACTTTACCCAGGCGTCTTATTGCCAACTTTACCCGGGCGTCTTATTGCCAACTTTACCAAGGTGTTTTATTGCCAATTTTACCCAGGCGTCTTATTGCCAACTTTACACAAGTACCTTCTTGCCAACTTTACACATGTACCTTATTGCCAACTTTACACAGGCGCCTTATTGCCAACTTTACACAGGCTTCTTATTGCCAACTTTACCCCGGCGTATTATTGCCAACTTTACACAGGTGTCGTATTGCCAACTTTACCCAGGCGTCTTATTGCCAACTTTACTCAGGCGTATTATTGCCAACTTTACACAGGTGTCGTATTGCCAACTTTACCAAGGCGTCTTATTGCCAACTTTACCAAGGCGTCTTATTGCCAACTTTACTCAGGCGTCTTATTGCCAACTTTACCCCGGCGTCTTATTGCCAATTTTACCCAGGCGTCTTATTGCCAACTTTACACAGGCGTCTTATTACCAACTTTACCCAGGTGTCTCATTGGCAACTTTACACAGGCGTCTTATTGCCAACTTTACCCAGGCGTCTAATTGCCAACTTTACACAGGTGTCTTATTGCCAACTTTACACAGGCGTCCTATTGCCAACTTTACCCAGGTGTCTTATTACCAACTTTACACAGGCGTCTTATTGCCAACTTTACCCAGGTGTCTTATTGCCAACTTTACACAGGCATCTTATTGCCATCCATACACAGGCGTCTTATTGCCATCTTTACACAGGCGTCTTATTGCCAACTATACACAGGCATCTTATTGCCAACTTTACACAGGTGTCTTACTGCCAACTTTACCCATGTATCTTGTTGCCAACTTTACCCAGGCGTCTTATTGCCAACTTTACACAGGCGTCTTATTGCCAACTTTACCCCGGCGTCTTATTGCCAACTTTACACAGGCGTCTTATCGCTAACTTTACACAGGTGTCTTACTGCCAACTTTACACAGGCTTCTTATTGCCAACTTTACACAAGTACCTTATTGCCAACTTTACACAGGTGTCGTTTTGCCAACTTTACCCAGGCATCTTATTGCCAACTTTACTCAGGCGCCTTATTGCCAACTTTACTCAGGCGTCTTATTGCCAACTTTACACAGGCGTCTTATTGCCAACTTTACACAGGCATCTTATTGCCAACTTTACACAGACGTCTTATTGCCAACTTTACTCAGGTGTCTTATTACCAACTTTACACAGGCGTCTTATTGCCAACTTTACACATGTGTCTTATTGCCAACTTTACCCAGGTGTCTTATTGCCAACTTTACCCAGGCGTCTTATTGCCAACTTTACCCAGGCGTCTTATTGCCAACTTTACCCAGGCGTCTTATTGCCAACTTTCCACAGGCGTCTTATTGCCAAGCCTGGGTTATGGCGGAGAAGAGAGCATGGTGACAGCTGAGCTAATTAAAGGCGAGCTGCCAGCGTGGTCACTTTAGCGATTAGCAGTTAGCGGCGATGGAATTTGGCGAGCGTTTTGGTTTGATGGTGATTTCCTGCGGGGGAGCCAAGCGCCATTAGCTTTAATGAAAGCGACAAGAGTTGCTTACTGCGGACTAGAATATTCCCAGCGCCTCCTCGCTAACGACTGCTGTAAAGTTTGGGGGACGGAAAGTTCCGGGGCGCCGATGTTAGCATGTCGTGTATGTGGTAAGTGATCACCCCCCCCCCCCCCTGCCCACCTCCCCCCTGGGCGCCGCCTGCATCCCGCACCCTCCCTCAGGCGGCGTAATTGAATCAAGCAAACAGGCGGCGTGGAGGCGCTCCTGGTCAAGTCCAACAAAAGGATTATTAACACCGCCATTGACGTTGTATTTACCAAAAGCAATTTGCGGCGGCGATGATGCAAGAATAAACAAGCAGGATGTGTAGATTTTTGCTCCGCGGGGACGCCGCCGCGCACGTCTCAAGGTGACGCCTCGACTGTGACTGAACGGATCGTTAGAACGCCGACGCCCAAACACGACTTGACCCCGCGGGAAGCCTCGAATCGGAGCTAAACTCGATCACGGCGGAGTCGTGTGGCGCCCATCGACGTGTCTCCTCCACGCCGGCAAACGCCGTCTTGTTGAAAAACGCCACAACGTCTACTCTGCAAATGCTGCAAAACAAAACACACAATGGCGCCTGCTGCAATATGGCGTAAGCCAGTGGTCCCCAACCACCGGGCCGCGGCCTGGCTTGATTGGTACCGGGACACAGAATAATTTTTAATTTAAATTTTTTTTTTTTTTAATTAAAATTTTTTTTTTATTCAATCAACATTAAAAACACAAGATACACTTACAATTAGTAAACCAACCCCCCAAAATAACCTTTTTCTTGACATAAAAAAGATAAAAAATCGGGCCGCAACTCAATTGGTACCAGGCCGCAGAAGGTTTTATTATTCTTTTATTTTTTTTAAATTGTTATTTTATTTTTATTTTTTTAATTAAATAAACATAAAAAACACATGATACACTTACAATTAGTGCACCAACCCAAAAAAACCTCCCTTTTTCATGACGAAAAAAATGATAAAAATCGGGCTACAGTTCAATTGGTACCGGGCCGCAGAAGAATTTTTATTATTATTTTTAATTTTATTTAATTTATTTATTTATTTATTTTTAAATTTTTTTTTTTTTTTTTTTTGTTATTAAATCAACATTAAAAACACAAGGTACACTTACAATTAGTGCACCAACCCAAAAAAACTCCCTTTTTTATGACAAAAAAATAAATAATCGGGCCGCGGCTCGATTGGTACCAGGCGCAAATTTTTTTTATTTTTTTTTTAAATTATTTTGTAAAAATTTTTTGGTGTAATTTTTTATTTTTATTAAATCAACATAAAAAACACAAGATAGACATACAATTAGTGCACCAACCCAAAAAAACTCCCTATTTCATGACAAAAAAAAGGTAAAAAATTGGGCCACGGCTCGATTGGTACCGGGCCGCAGAATATTTTCGTTTTTGTTTTTGTTTTTAAGTTTTATTTTTTTTTATTTTTTTTTTATTAAATCAACATAAAAAACACAAGAAACACTTACAATTAGTGCACCAACCCCAAAAAACTCCCTTTTTCATGACAAAAAAAAAAATAATCGGGACGCGGCTCAATTGGTACCGTGCCACAGAATAATTTTTTATAAATTATTATTATTATTATTATTTTTATTTCATTTTTATTTTTTTTATTGAATCAACATAAAAAACACAAGATACACTTACAATTAGTGCACCAACCCAAAAAAACTCCCTTTTTCATGACAAAAAAAAGATAAAAAATCGAGCCGCGGCTCGAATGGTACCTGGCCGCAGAATAATTTTTCATTTTATTTATTTATTTATTTATTTATTTTTTCAAATTTTTATTGTATTTTTACTTTTTAAATTAAATCGACAGAAAAAACACAAGATACACTTACAATTAGTGCACCAACCCAAAAAAACTCCCTTTTTCATGACAAAAAAAAGATAAAAAATCAAGCCGCGGCTCGAATGGTACCTGGCCGCAGAATAATTTTTCATTTTATTTATTTATTTATTTATTTATTTTTTCAAATTTTTATTTTATTTTTACTTTTTAAATTAAATCGACAGAAAAAACACAAGATACACTTACAATTAGTGCACCAACCCAAAAAAACTCCCTTTTTCATGACAAAAAAAAGATAAAAAATCAAGCCGCGGCTCGAATGGTACCTGGCCGCAGAATAATTTTTCATTTTATTTATTTATTTATTTATTTATTTTTTCAAATTTTTATTTTATTTTTACTTTTTAAATTAAATCGACAGAAAAAACACAAGATACACTTACAATTAGTGCACCAACCCAAAAAAACTCCCTTTTTCATGACAAAAAAATAAATAAATCGGGACGCGGCTCGATTGGTACCGTGCCACAGAATAATTTTTTATAAATTATTATTATTATTTTTTTTTTTTTTATTGAATCAACATAAAAAACACAAGATACACTTACAATTAGTGCACCAACCCAAAAAAACTCCCTTTTTCATGACAAAAAAAAGATAAAAAATCGAACCCCGGCTCGAACGGTACCGGGCCGCAGAATAATTTTTTATTTTATTTATTTATTTATTTATCTATTTATTTATTTTTAAGTTTTTTTTTTTTTTTTAATTAAATCAACATAAAAAACACAAGATACACTTACAATTAATGCACCAACCCAAAAAAACTCCCTTTTTCATGACAAAAAAAAGATAAAAAAATCGAGCCGCGGCTCGAATGGTACCGGGCCGCAGAATAATTTTTTATTTTATTTATTTATTTACTTATTTATTTATTTTTAAGTTTTTATTTTATTTTATTTTTTTAAATTAAATCAACATAAAAAACACAAGATACACTTACAATTAGTGCACCAACCCAAAAAAACTCCCTTTTTCATGACAAAAAAAAAGATAAAAAATCGAGCCGCGGCTCGAATGGTACCGGGCCGCAGAATATTTTTTTATTAAATTTTTTTTAATTTGTTTTATTTGTTTTAAGTTTTTGTTTTATTTTATTTTTTAAAATTAAATCAACATAAAAAACACAAGATACACTTACAATTAGTGCACCAACCCAAAAAAACTCCCTTTTTCATGACAAAAATAAATAAAAATCGGGCCGCTGCTCGATTGGTACCGGGACGCAGAATATTTTTAAATTTTTTATTCATTTGTTTTTTTAATTTGTTTTAAGTTTTTATTTTATTTTATTTTTTAAAATTAAATCAACATAAAAAAACACAAGATACACTTACAATTAGTGCACCGACCCAAAAAACCTCCCTTTTTCATAACAACAACAAAAAAAAATATTGGTACCGGGCGCAGGATAATTTTGTATTTTTTGTTGTTGTTGTTATTTTTTAATTTTTATTTTTTTTTTGTATTTAGTTTTTTAATTTTTATTAAATCAACATAAACAAAAACACAAGATAACCTTACAATTAGTGCACCAACCCAAAAATATAATAATAATAAATAACAAATTATCAAGCATTGACCGGTCCGCAGCTACAAAAAGGTTGGGGACCACTGGCGTTGGCTATTCCCTCGTCCATTATGGTTTGACCGTGTAGTAGGGTTGTACGCTATACCGGTACTAGTATAGTATAGTATACCAATACTAATATAGTATTGTAGTACTAATGAATCAAAAACGGTACTATACTCTGTTTGAAAATTATCAGTTCGTCATCACGTGGTGACATTGCTGGATTTATGAGCAATGGAGCATGTTCGGCAGCGCGCACACACTGAGTACTTACAAGCAGACACAGTGTGTAGACAGAAAAGGGAGAATGGACGCATTTTGGTGTTAACATCCATCCACAGTTTAGCTACTTCTAAATCACTAATCCTGGCCTTCATAGTAACAAATAAAGTAAGTTTCTTACAAGTAACATTATCACTGGAGGACGAGGAATAACTAAACATGCTTCACTACACACCGTAGGAGGATACAATAGCTCACCGGCGTCACCATGTAAACAAACGCCATGGGTGGATCTACACCTGACATCCACTGTAATGATACCAAGTACAGGAGCGTATCTTGTCGATAGTACTATGATTACATCAGTATATTTTATTATCACAAAATAAGATGTGGTACCATAAAATCATCAACCGTGGATTTTATAGTAAAAAAAAAAAAAGTCCACAGAATTTTACTGTAAAAAAAAATAAACAAACATTGGTTGTTTTTATTTCAACTTTCTGCAAAAACAATTCTCCAAATTTAACAGTAACAACTTGCTTGGAAATCATAATTCAAGCAGATGTTTAAGTATTTATTCGGATTTTGACCTAAAAAAGTTAGATAATATATTATTTGTTGCAATATCGGACACTAATTTTTTTCCCCCTGTCAAACTAGAAAAAATATTAATAATAAAGCTGCAAGCAGCGATGGACGGGACAGCTTGGGCTGCTGCTCCCGCGACCCAAGCCCGGATAACCGGTAGAAGATGGATGGAAGGATTATTACAAAGAAAAAATGTTGTATACACATGTTATACCTCAGTCTCATAGTAATAACAGTTGTAAAGTGGCTTGGACATTTTATAAGCACGCCTTGGTGCCGCCATTTTGAGACTCTAATGCATGGTGAATGTAATGCAGTTGCTGTACTGAAGTGGGAATAGCAAACTTCCTGTTGATTTTAGTTGGGGGCGGTCAGTATAAGAAATATAGGTCTCAGTGAGACCTACATTGAGGTTTTTGTTTCATGTGTGTATGACAGTCCTACAGGGAGTTAGAAGCAGGTTTGTCTGAGCAGAAAGCCGCCATTTTGTGACCGCAGCACACACAACAGCACCAGCGTACCGGTTCTTTCCAGGCTCATAAAATCCAAACCAGTGTAGTAATTAAAACTTTTTCATCAACTTTTAATCAGAAGGGTTCAATCTCTCTTCTGTGTTTATTGAAAGTCGAAACGACAAACGGTCTCAGAGGAGATAATGTTTGAAATAAAGCAACATTGAGGGGGGATGTCAGTGGATGAAATATAGGCCTAACTGAGACCTACATAGTGTTTTTTGTTTTATGTTTCTACGACATTCCTACTGGAAGTTAAAGACAGTTTTTTCTGTGTTTTCTTCCTAGGGGGCACTAGTTTTTTTAATTAGATCACAATTTTTGCCAGTCCTGATGTGTGTGTCAAATTTGGTGAGTTTTGAAGCATGTTAAGGGGGTCTAGTTACAGCTCAAAGAGGCGGCTGTATAATAATAATAAAGAATAATAATAAAACCTTAGAAATTCAATAGGGTCCTCTGTCCCAAAAGGACACCGGTCCCTAATAATACCTAAAATAAGAAAGAGAAGAAAGAAAGTATAAAGTATTATATTGACACATATTATTTCCAGGCATTTGCGGGCCATATAAAATGACATGGAGGGCCTTCAGTTTGACACCTGTGCTTTAAAAGATTATATTATGGTATGGTATGGCATGGTATGGTATGGTATTATATGGGATGGTATGTGTATGGTATGGTATGGTATGGTATGGTATGGTATGGCATTGTATGGTATGGTATGGTATGGTATGTGTATGGTATGGTATGGCATGGTATGGTATGGTATGGTATGGTATGGCATGGTATGGTATGGTATGTGTATGGTATGGTATGGTATGGCATGGTATGGTATGGCATGGTAGGGTATGGTATGGTATGGTATTGTATGGTATGGTATGGTATGGTATGGCATGGTATGGCATGGCATGAGTTTATTTGGAACATGCATACAATTACAACATGATGCATCACAATTTCCAGGTTTTCTTTTCAACATATTCAAAAAGGAGTAGGAAGAAGCAGAGCTTATTTCCCCTTTTCCCATTCCATAGCAATAATAGACAGACATAATAGATCTAAATACGTCATCGGTATTCCGTATCGGTTTTGAGAAGCCGGAAGTGACTAACTTCTAGCACATGAGAATGTTGGCCATGTTTCATTCCCGCTCGCCAGCTATGAGGTCATTTAAAAGTGAAGCTCCGTGTTTTCTTCCTTCTTTTCTTTTCTCCGGGTGGAACTAAAGTTAGAAAGGGGGGAAAAATAAGAAAAGAACGAGGAGCTCCGTGATGTGACTTTTTGTGTCGCCATGTGCCGCATCAAAGCAGTCCAAGCACTTCATGTTCCCGCTCCTCTAATTTGCTCTGTCACCTTTCCTATGTTGCGTATCAACACACATGAACACACACACACACACACACACACACACACACACACACACACACACACACACACACACACACTTGTTATTTCATATGTTAACCAGAGGGGAACACGTCAAATGTTTACACGCACTTGGACCATGATTTCGGTTCAAACTTGTACACACCTCCTCCTATGGAAGGTACTTTTGCACTTTCATTACTTTTGTATGCACATTAAACCAACAAAAAAATCCTGACTTTGGAGCAATGTTCACGGATGTTAGTATTTGGCTCTCTATTAGACACAATTGTTTTCCGTATTGGGACCATGATTTCGGTCCGAACTTGTTCACACCTCCTCATATGGAAGGTACTTGTGCACTTTTTTTACTGTTGTATACACATTAAATCAACAAAAAATCCTGACTTTGGAGCAATGTTCACGGACTCTAGTATTTGGCTCTCTCTTAGATGCAATGTTATTGGGACCATGATTTAGGTCCTAACTTGTTCACACCTCCTCATATGGAAGGTACTTGTGTACTTTCTTCACTTTTGTATGCACATTAAATCAACAAAAAATCCTGACTTTGGAGCAATGATCACGGACGCTAGTATTTGGCTCTCTATTAGATGCAATGGTTTTTCCGTATTGGGACCATGATTTATATTCTAACTTGTTCACACCTCCTCATATGGAAGGTACTTTTCTACTTTTTTTTACATTTTTATGCACTTTAAATCT
This sequence comes from Nerophis ophidion, assembly GCF_033978795.1. Taxonomy (NCBI): domain Eukaryota; kingdom Metazoa; phylum Chordata; class Actinopteri; order Syngnathiformes; family Syngnathidae; genus Nerophis; species Nerophis ophidion. The sequence goes on from NC_084620.1 coordinate 57,222,574, forward strand.
ACAAAAAAATCCTGACTTTGGAGCAATGTTCACGGAATGTAGTATTTGGCTCTGTATTAGAGACAATAGTTTTCCCTATTGGGACCATGATTTCGGTCCGAACTTGTTCACACCTCCTCATATGGAAGGTACTTTTGCACTTTTTTTACTGTTGTATACACATTAAATCAACAAAAAATCCTGACTTTGGAGCAATGTTCACGGACTGTAGTATTTGGCTCTCTATTAGATGCAATGGTTTTTCCGTATTGGGACCATAATTTCGGTCCTAACTTGTTCACACCTCCTCATGTGGAAGTTACTTTTGCATTTTTTTTTACTATTGTATACACATTAAATAAAAAAAAAATCCTGACTTTAGAGCAATGTTCACGGACTTTAGTATTTGGCTCTCTCTTAGATGCAATGTTATTGGGACCATGATTTAGGTCCTAACTTGTTCACACCTCGTCAAATGGAAGCTACTTTTGTACTTGTTTTACTTTTGTATGCACATTGAATCAACAAAAAATCCTGACTTTGGAGCAATGTTCACGGACGCTAGTATTTGTCTCTCTATTAGATGCAATGGTTTTTCCGTATTGGGACCATGATTTCGATTCTAACTTGTTCACACCTCCTCATATGGAAGTTACTTTTGCACTTTGTTTTACTATTGTATACACATTAAATCAACAAAAAATCCTGACTTCGGAGCAATGTTCACGGACTGTAGTATTTGGCTCTCTCTTAGATGCAATGTTATTGGGACCATAATTTAGTTCCTAACTTGTTCACACCTCCCTCATATGGAAGATACTTTTGTACTTTTTCCACTTTTGTATGCACATTAAATCAACAAAAAATCCTGATTTTGGAGCAATGTTCACGGACTGTAGTATTTGGCTCTCTATTAGATGCAATGGTTTTTCCGTATTGGGACCATGATTTCGGTCCTAACTTGTTCACACCTCCTCATGTGGAAGTTACTTTTGCATTTTTTTTTACTATTGTATACACATTAAATAAAAAAAAAATCCTGACTTTAGAGCAATGTTCACGGACTTTAGTATTTGGCTCTCTCTTAGATGCAATGTTATTGGGACCATGATTTAGTTCCTAACTTGTTCACACCTCCTCATATGGAAAGTACTTTTGTACTTTCTTTACTTTCGTATGCACATTAAATCAACAAAAAAATCCTGACTTTGGAGCAATGTTCACAGACTCTAGTATTTGGCTCTCTATTAAATAAATAAATGGGTTGTACTTGTATAGCGCTTTTCTACCTTCAAGGTACTCAAAGCGCTTTGACACTACTTCCACATTTACCCATTCACACACACATTCACACACTGATGGAGGGAGCTGCCATGCAAGGCGCCAACCAGCACCCATCAGGAGCAAGGGTGAAGTGTCTTGCTCAGGACACAACGGACGTGACGAGGTTGGTTTTAGGTGGGATTTGAACCAGTGACCCTCGGGTTGCGCACGTACACTCTCCCACTGCGCCACGCCGTCCCTATTAGATGCAATGGTTTTTCCATATTGGGACCATGATGTCGGTCCTAACTTGTTCACGCCTCCTCATATGGAAGGTACTTTTGCACTTTTTTTTACTGTTGTATACACATTAAATCAACACAAAATCCTGACTTTGGACCAATGTTCACGGACTCTAGTATTTGGCTCTCTCTTAGATGCAATGTTATTGGGACCATGATTTAGGTCCTAACTTGTTCACACCTCCTCATATGGAAGGTACTTTTGTACTTTCTTTACTTTCGTATGCACATTAAATCAACAAAAAATCCTGACTTTGGAGCAATGTTCACGGACGCTAGTATTTGGCTCTCTATTAGATGCAGTGGTTTTTCCGTATTGGGACCAGGATTTATATTCTAACTTGTTCACACCTCCTCATATGGAAGGTACTTTTCTACTTTTTTTACATTTTTATGCACTTCAAATCTACAAAAAAAATCCTGACTTTGGAGCAATGTTCACGGAATGTAGTATTTGGCTCTGTATTAGAGACAATAGTTTTCCGTATCGGGACCATGATTTCGGTCCTAACTTGCTCACACCTCCTCCTATGGAAGGTACTTTTGTACTTTTTTTACTTTTGTATGCACATTAAATCAACAAAAATCCTGACTTTGGAGCAATGTTCACAGACTCTAGTATTTGGCTCTCTATTAGATGCAACGTTATTGGGACCATGATTCCGGTCACACCTCCTCATATGGAAGCTCCTTTTCCTTCTTCATGTCTCAAGAAGGGTAGAAATACAAGAACTGACACCCGTGTTCACACATTAGCATTCAGCACAGGCCAACAGTGTGACCGGGTCCATTTCTGCGGCGTGGCGCCGAGGCCTATCTCGCACCTGGCCGAGGCGTAGCCAATAAGTGCGAAAAGCGCGGAGCTGGAAAAATGAGAGGAGATAGCGCGTGATGAAATGCAGCAGAGAAGAAGAAGAAGGAGAGCTTTAGTGGATGGAGGCTCCGGCCGGGCCAGGTGGCATTAGCGGTAGAGCCCGGACACTTGTGCGAGATGGCCCCGATCAATGATGCGGAATGGTTCTGATTGGCTGCTCCTGATCCCCCCCCTCCGCTTGGCGACACTGTGGGATATTTCACGGCGTGAGCGTCTGATCCGGACCGGCGCACGCCATGTATTCCTAATTCACTCCCGCACAAATGGTACCCGCTGGTACCTGGTTCCCTAAACACCTCAAACAGGGAATCACAAGTAGCACTTAAAATAACGTCCTTTCGCTTTTTTTTTTTTGGTAAATGGAGGGAAATAAAAGTGTGTGTGCGTCTGTTTCCATAGAGACCGGGCCTGGCTAATCCTGCGAGCTGTGAAAGCAGGTCTGAAGTGCTGAGCGCTCCTAAAAGCCCCCTGACTCTCAGCGCCTTAGTCTTCATTACCGCCACATCCCCTTTTTGATTGGCGCCGCTTATTCCGAGTGGTCCCCGCTTTGGGTGGAAGCACACACACACACACACACACACACACACCCACGCGTAGGCGGCCAGCATTGTTGTGATTGTCCCCTGCATCCCCCTGAAGGACGGCACTTTGATCTGGTGAACCTGCAATTGTCTCCTTCTCCGAGATGACTCTAAATCTCTCCGACCGGCTTCCTTTCTCTATCGAGCGGTGCCGCTTGGGGTCTTGAGGTCCCCACACAGCGCCCCTTGTGGTTGCCTGGGCATGGTGATGCGGGTTCGTTCTTCCAAGGATGCAGTCGGGCTCGAACACAGCGTGAAGGTAAGAAATGATAGATTTATTTAACAAATAATAACAGACTTAGTCAACACAAAAAGAACTAGCATTGGGAGCTTTAAAAGAACCAAAAGCAGTAGCATGGGAGCTAGGGAAATAACAAACAAACTTGCACGAGGCACAAAAGGGAAAAGAAAAAATACTAGCATGAGAGCTAGAGGAACAAAAGGCTTAGCGTGAAAGCTAGCTAGTAAACACATGGAATTGGAATCATTACTGTAGTGCAGTGGCTCTCAACCTTTTTTGTTCACACCTCCTCATATGGAAGGTACTTTTGTACTTTTTTTTTTTAACTTTTGTATGCACAATAAATAAATAAAAAATCCTGACTTTGGAGCAATGTTTACAAACTCTAGTATTTGGCTCTCTATTACATGCGATGGCTTCCCGTATTGGGACCATGATTTATGTTCTATCTTGTTCACACCTCCTCATATGGAAGGTACTTATGTACTTTTTTTTACTTTTGTATGCATATGAAATAAATAAAAAATCCTGACTTTGGAACAATGTTCACGGACTTTAGTATGTGGCTCTCTATTGGATGCCATGTTATTGGTACCATGATTCCGGTCCTAACTGGTTCACACCTCCTTTTGTACCTTTTTTAATTTCTATGCACATTAATATTAGTACATATAACCTGATAATATTATTTCTTGAATTTAAAAATAGCTGACCCTTTTTTTGCCCCTTCATTGGGATTATATTCCCAGTTTT
>NC_084620.1:57236566-57271566 GCF_033978795.1 Nerophis ophidion
CAATCATCCCCGCCCCGAAAAAAGACAAGCTAATGAGCCGCAAGATAAAACGAGCTTCGAGGAACCATCGCACGTGTTGGCTTGCCCGAACGCCAGCGTTGCTAGGTAGAAGTGGGGTTATGCTAATGAGGGGGAGGGGCCACGGGGTACGCTTTTGATTTTTGCCCTCAGCACGGCCCTAAAACTCAATATGATGATGAAAATGATGATTTATGTGATCTCTTTATTTTTAGCATCACTTCCATCCCCCCCCTCCCTACCTGATCCCGTCTTTGAACTAGCGAGTGATTGAACGCTTTTATTCTGCTCCCGTTGCACGCTTTCTTCTGATTGGGTGTTTTATCTGTTAGTGTGTGTGTGTGTGTGTTGGGGGGGGGAGGGGGTGTAAAGGAGGGCTCGGAGGTGATTTGATGAAAGAATTCTTTCATTCTTCCCGTCTAATCAAATGGCCCTGAATAGTCGCTGTTATCCTATCCTTTTACCCCACTTCCTTCCTTCCTTCCTTCCTTCCTACCGGTCATAACACGGAAAGTTTCCTGCAGGCTGAGCGGTTTCCTTCCTAAAAAGTCTGGCGTGCAGGATGAAGGTAGGAGGCAGCGGGCATTACCACACGTAACATATTGCCCGTGTCTGAGGGCGATACACTCGGAGCGCCCGCGGAGCCCGACCGCCCCCGGCCATGTTTGCTGCTGCCTCGCCAAACACGGCGCGGACGTACCAGTGAGACCCTTTTTTTTTTTGAGGGGGGCATATTGACTACAGCACTGTGATTTTTTTTTTTGGCCTACTGAAAGCCACTACTAGCGACCACGCAGTCTAATGGTTTATATATCAATGATGAAATATTAACATTGCAACACATGCCAATTAAGTTTACTAAATTGCAATTTTAGATTTCCCGCCGGGTATCCTGTTGAAAACGTCGCGGAATGATGACGCATGCGCGTGACGTCACGGGTGGTCAGGATTATTAGCTCAGCACCAGTTAAGGCTAAAAGTCGTCTCTTTTCCTCGCATAATTACACGGTAATTTGGACATCTGTGTTGCTGAATCTTTTGCAATTTGTTCAATTGATAATGGAGACGTCAAAGAAGAATGCTGTTGGTGGATTGCAGCTGTCTTTAGCACCGAGACACAGCCGGTGTTTCTTTGTTTTCAACACAGAGCGGTCAAGCGAACATGTTTCTCTACGCCAGGGGCGCTCACGCTTTTTCTGCAGGCGAGCTACTTTTCAATTGACCAAGTCGAGGAGATCTACCTCATTCCTATTTATAATTTATATTTATTTATTTATGAAAGAGACATTTTTGTTAACAAGTTAATGGTGTTTAATGATAATACAAGCATGTGTAACACACATAGATTCCTTTCTTTCATGAAGACAAGAATATAAGTTGGTGTATTACCTGATTCTGATGACTTGCATTGATTGGAATTAGACAGTGGTGCTGATAACGTCCGCAATTTGTTTAATTAATAATGGAGACGTCAAAGAAGAATGCTGTTGGTGGATTGCAGCTGTCTTTAGCACTGAGACACAGCCGGTGTTTCTTTGTTTTTAACACAGAGCGGTCAAGCGAACATGTTTCTCTACGTCAGGGGCGCTCACGCTTTTTCTGCAGGCGAGCTACTTTTCAATTGACCAAGTCGAGGAGATCTACCTCATTCCTATTTATAATTTATATTTATTTATTTATGAAAGAGACATTTTTGTTAACAAGTTAATGGTGTTTAATGATAATACAAGCATGTGTAACACACATAGATTCCTTTCTTTCATGAAGACAAGAATATAAGTTGGTGTATTACCTGATTCTGATGACTTGCATTGATTGGAATTAGACAGTGGTGCTGATAATGTCCGCAATTTGTTTAATTAATAATGGAGACGTCAAAGAAGAATGCTGTTGGTGGATTGCAGCTGTCTTTAGCACCGAGACACAGCCGGTGTTTCTTTGTTTTTAACACAGAGCGGTCAAGCGAACATGTTTCCCTACGTCAGGGGCGCTCACACTTTTTCTGCAGGCGAGCTACTTTTCAATTGACCAAGTCGAGGAGATCTACCTCATTCCTATTTATAATTTATATTTATTTATTTATGAAAGAGACATTTTTGTTAACAAGTTAATGGCGTTTAATGATAATACAAGCATGTGTCACACACATAGATTCCTTTCTTTCATGAAGACAAGAATATAAGTTGGTGTATTACCTGATTCTGATGACTTGCATTGATTGGAATTAGACAGTGGTGCTGATAACGTCCGCAATTTGTTTAATTAATAATGGAGACGTCAAAGAAGAATGCTGTTGGTGGATTGCAGCTGTCCTTAGCACCGAGACACAGCCGGTGTTTCTTTGTTTTCAACACAGAGCGGTCAAGCGAACATGTTTCTCTACGCCAGGGGCGCTCACACTTTTTCTGCAGGCGAGCTACTTTTCAATTGACCAAGTCGAGGAGATCTACCTCATTCCTATTTATAATTTATATGTATTTATTTATGAAAGAGACATTTTTGTTAACAAGTTAATGGTGTTTAATGATAATACAAGCATGTGTAACACACATAGATTCCTTTCTTTCATGAAGACAAGAATATAAGTTGGTGTATTACCTGATTCTGATGACTTGCATTGATTGGAATTAGACAGTGGTGCTGATAACGTAAAATAAACGCCTTTCTGTTTATCGGTCTTTTAGCGATGACGTCAGAACGTGACGTCACCGAGGTAACACACCCGCCATTTTCATTTTCACATTACAAACACTGGGTCTCAGCTCTGTTATTTTCCGTTTTTTCCCCTATTTTTTGGAACCTTGGAGACATCATGCCTCGTCGGAGGTTGTAACAGCACTAACAGGGAGGGATTCAAGTTGCACCACTGGCAAGAAATCTGCCGCCAGACCCCCCATTGAATGTACCAGAGTGTCTTCACATTTGACCGGCGATGCTAAGACAGACATGGCACAGAGATGTATGGATAACCTGCAGATGCATTTGCAACAATAAAGTCAACGAAATCACAAAGGTGAGTTTTGTTGATGTTGTTGACTTATGTGCTAATCAGACATATTTGGTCACGGCATGACTGCCAGCTAATCGATGTTAACATGCTATGCTAATCGATGCTAACATGCTATTTACCGGGGGTGCTAAAGCAGACATGGCACAGAAATGTATGGATAACCTGTAGATGCATTTGCAACAATAAAGTCAACGAAATCACAAAGGTGAGTTTTGGTGATGTTGTTGACTTATGTGCTAATCAGACATATTTGGTCACGGCATGACTGCCAGCTAACCGATGCTAACATGCTACGCTAATCGATGCTAACATGCTATTTACACCAGCTGTTTGTACATTTGAAACTAGATACCCACATTTAATGCGAAACAAACACTTACCAATCGACGGATTTAAGTTGCTCCAGTGTCACAAGATGCGAAAGTCCTGATCGTTTGGTCCTCACATTTTAGCGGCGATGCTAATAAGGCAGCCATGCTATGGACCACTTCATTAGGTACACCCACGCTATGGCCGAATAGCGTCAATAGCTATTCGCTCAATAGCTTCAGTTTCTTCTTCAATTTCGTTATCGCTATCTGCCTCCATACTCCGACCATCTGTTTCAATACATGCGTAATCCGTTGAATCGCTTAAGCCGCTAAAATCCGAGTCTGAATCCGAGCTAATGTCACTATATCTTGCTGTGGTAACCGCCATGTTGTTTGTATTGGCAGAACTTTAAAGCTTTTTTTTAGGGATATTCCGAGAGGTGTAAAATTTTGAAAAAAAACTTTAAAAAATAAAACAAGCCACTGGGAACTGATTTTTATTGTTTTTAACCCTTTTGAAATTGTGATAATGTTCCCCTTTAGCACGGAGCGGTCAAGCGAACATGTTTCTCTACGTCAACCAGCATGTGTTTGGATGGGAAAATTGTGATATATATCTTACCGGAGACATCATTAGATTATTCGTCCTCCTGCAGTAGCTGTTTGAAAGGCAGCTGTGAGCTTGGCTCCTCGGCTTCTCTCTGAGATGCTGCGTGTTCACCACAGCCACCTGACCTCGAGGTATGTCTTTACAATCTCACTAAAACACTAGTAACACAATAGGTAGATACGGGATCTTCCAGAATAATCCTAGTAAATGTGTCTAATTACATCTGAAACGCTACCACTGCCGCCGCCTGGAGCCGTCGCTTATTATTTTATTATTTTTTTTTTTTTATAGTCCTTTGCTATCAATATCATCATCCACAAATCTTTCATCCTCACTCAAATTAATGGGGAAATTGTCGTTTTCTCCGTCCGAATAGCTTTCGCTGCTGGAGGCTCACATTAAAAACAATGTGAGGACATGAGGAGCCCTCACCCTTGTGATGTCATCGTCTGCTACTTCCGGTACAGGCAATGCTTTTTTATCAGCACCAAAAGTTGCGAACTTTATCGTCGATGTTCTCTACTAAATCCTTTCAGCAAGAATATGGCAATATCGCAAAATGATCAAGTATGACACATAGAATGGACCTGCTATCCCCGTTTAAATAAAAAAAATCTAATTTCAGTAGGCCTTCAAAGAGGTATTCTGTTGAAAACGTCGCGGAATCATGACGCTTATGTTGATGCACGCTCGTGATGTTATTGGTTGTAGCGGACATTTCAGCCCAGCACCACTTACGGCTAAAAGTCGTCTCTTTTCATCGCATTATTACTCATTAATTCGGACATCTGTGTTGCTGAATCTTTTGCAATTTGTTCAATTAATAATTGGAGACGTCAAAGAAGAATGCTGTTGGTGGAAAGCGGTGTATTGCAGCTGCCTTTAGCAACCGAAACACCGGTGTTTCTTTGTTTATTGTGAAGCTTTAACACAGAGCAGTCAAGCGAACATGTTTCTCTACGTCAACCAGCAAGTTTTTGGATGGGAAAATTGTGATATTAAGTCGGCTCTTACCAGAGACTTGAGTGGATTATGCGACCTCCTCCTGCAGCTCAAAAAGACAGCTGTGATCTTGGCTCCTCGGCTTCTCTCAGAGACAATGGCGTTCACTGAAAGCCATTTGACTTTCAGGTATGACTTTATAATCTCTCTAAAACACTAATAACACAATAAGCAGATAAGGGATGTTCCAGAATTATCCTAGTAAATGTGTCCAATTACATCTGAATCGCTCCCACTTGAGCGGGGTGTGGCCACGGGTGTGGTGACCGCCAGTGTCTCTGAGGGAAGCCACGTTTCTCAACGAGGCTATCTCTTTATTAACTACCTACTACTATCTCTTTATTAACTACCTACTACTATCTCTTTATTAACTACCTACTCCCATCTCTTTATTAACTACCTACTCCCATCTCTTTATTAACTACCTACTCCCATCTCTTTATTAACTACCTACTACAATCTCTGTATTAATTACCTACTACAATCTCTGTATTAATTACCTACAACTATCTCTGTATTAACTACATACTACAATCTATTTATTACCTACCTACTACTTTCTCTTTATTAACTTCCTACTACTATCTCGTTATTAACTACCTACTACTATCTCTTCATTAACTATCTACTACTATATCTTTATTAACTACCAACTACTATATCTTTATTAATTACCTACTACTATCTCTCTATTAACTACTTACTACTTTTAATTTTCCAGAAGGAACTCTCCTGAAGGAATAAAGTACTATCTAATCTATTCTACTACTATCTATTTATTTAACTTCCTACTACTATCTCTTTATTAACTACATACTACTATCGCTTTATTAATTACCTACTACGTCTTTATTAACTACCTACCACTATCTCTTTATTAACTACCTACTACTATCTCTTTATCAACAACCTACTCCCCTCTCTTTATTAACTACCTACTACTATCTCTTTATTAACTACTTCCTACTATCTCTTTATTAACTACTTCCTACTATCTCTTTATTAACTACCTACTACTATCTCTTTTTTAAATACCTACTATCTCTGTATTAACTACCTACTACAATCTCTGTATTAATTACCTACAACTATCTCTGTATTAACTACATACTACAATTTATTTATTACCTACCTACTACTTTCTCTTTATTAACTTCCTACTACTATCTCGTTAACTACCTACTACTATCTCTTCATTAGCTATCTACTACTATATCTTTAACTACCAACTACTATATCTTTATTAATTACCTACTACTATCTCTCTATTAACTACCAACTACTTTTATTTTTCCAGAAGGATCTCTCCTGAAGGAATAAAGGACTATCTAATCTAATCTACTAATATCTATTTATTTAACTTCCTACTACTATCGCTTTATTTAACTTCCTACTACTATCTCTTTATTAACCACATACTACTATCGCTTTATTATTACCTACTATGTCTTTATTAACTACCCTACCACTATCTCTTTATTAACTACCTACTACTATCGCTTTATTAACTACATACTACTATCGCTTTATTAATTACCTACAATGTCTTTATTAACTACCTACCTCTATGTTTTTATTAACTATCTACTACTATCTCTTTATTAATTACCGACTGTTTTCTCTTTAGCTTCCTACTACTATCTCTTTATTAACTACTTCCTACTATCTCTTTATTAACTACCTACTACTGTTAAAATATTGAACAAAGCTGCCGTTGCTAAGCTTAAAAACACAACTGAGGTCAAATCCTGCTCGGGTTGCACTCTCGCTGAAGTCACTTGGCGCACGCACACACTCCGCTCTCATGAAACGTCTCTCAGCCATATTAAGAATTTTTTTAAAGTAACAAATACATTACTTTCCCTAGTAATTAATTACATTAAAGAGTGATTTGTCAGTCATTAAATACGTTTTTTGCGTAGAAAAACACAAACTGTAACTAATTACTCTGAACATTGGTCGTGTGTAGCAAGGAGTGTGTAGCGTGCAACAAGTGAATGTAGCAGGCAGTGTGTGGTGTGTTGTGGCATGTTTGTTGTGTTGTGGCATGTTTATTGTGTTGTAGCATGTTTGTTGTGTTGTGGCAAGAGGAGGATGTTGTGAGTTGTTGGCCAACACAATGTCAAAGATGGGTTATGAAATGTTGGTGAAGAGTGAAAGGGAGATGGATACACGTGGAAAGGTGGGGGAGGTGAGAGCAGGCGGGAGATAATGAGAGGGAGAGAGTGTGTGTGTGTGTGTGTGTGTGTGTGTGTGTGTGTGTGTGTGTGTGCGTGTGTGTGTGTGTGTGTGTGTCGGAATGAGCAGATAGAGACCATTTCCTATTCCGTCAGACGCACTGTGGCTCATTCATTAAATCCCCCTGACAATTACCCAGACCACCTGCTGTGTCTCCTCCCTGCTGGCAGCACCTTCACTCCATCTTTCTCTCTCATCCCCTCATCCTTCATTCTCTCCTCCTTCATTCACTCATCATCATCCTTCATTAACTCATCCTTCATTCCCTCCTCCTTCTTTCATTCATCCTTCATTCACTTATCCTTCATGCTCTCATCTTTCATTCACTCTTCCCTCATCCACTCCATCATTCACTCATCCTTCATTTTCTCATCCTTCCTTCACTCATTAAATCCCCCTGACAAATACCCCCTCTTTCATGCTCTCATCCTTTATTCACTCATCCTTCATCCACTCCTGTATCATTCAGTCATCCTTCATTCACCCCTCCTTCATTCACTCATCCTTCGTACACCCCTCCTTCCTGCTCTCATCCACTCATCTCTCATTCACTCATCCTTCATTTTCTCATCCTTCATTCCCTCATCCACTCATCCTTCATTTTCTCATCTTTCATTCACTCGTCCTTTATTCACCCCTCCTTCATTCACTCATCCTTCATACAACCCTCCTTCATGCTCTCATCCCTCATTCACTCATCCTTCATTCACCCTTCCATTCACTCGTCCTTCATCCACCCCTCCTTCATGCTCTCATCCTTCATTCCCTCATTCACTCATCCTTCATGCTCTCAGCCTTCATCCACTCATCCCTCATCCACTCATCCTTCATCCACTCATCCTTCATTTTCTCATCCTTCATTCACTTATCCTTCATTCACTCATCCCTCATCCACTCATCCTTCATTTTCTCATCTTTCATTCACTCGTCCTTTATTCACTCATCCTTCATACAACCCTCCTTCATGCTCTCATCCTTCATTCACTCATCCTTCATACAACCCTCCTTCATGCTCTCATCCCTCATTCACTCATCCTTCATACAACCCTCCTTCATTCACTCATCCCTCATTCACTCATCCTTCATTTTCTCAGCTTTCATTCTCTCATCTTTCATTCACTCATCCTTCATTCACTCGTCCTTCATGCACCCCTCCTTCATGCTCTCATCCGTCATTCCCTCATTCACTCATCCTTCATTTTCTCAGCCTTCATTCACTCACCCCTCATCCACTCATCCCTCATTCACTCATCCTTCATTCACTTATCCTTCATTCACTCATCCCTCATCCACTCATCCTTCATTTTCTCATCTTTCATTCACTCGTCCTTTATTCACCCCTCCTTCATTCACTCATCCTTCATTCACTCATTCTTCATACCACCCTGCTTCATGCTCTCATCCCTCATTCACTCATTCTTCATCCACCCCTCCTTATTCACTCATCCCTCATTCACTCATCCTTCATTTTCTCAGCTTTCATTCTCTCATCTTTCATTCACTCATCCTTCATTCACTCTTCCATTCACTCGTCCTTCATACACCCCTCCTTCATGCTCTCATCCTTCATTCCCTCATCCACTCATCCTTCATTTTCTCATCTTTCATTCACTCGTCCTGTATTCACCCCTCCTTCATTCACTCATCCTTCATACAACCCTCCTTCATGCTCTCATCCTTCATACAACCCTCCTTCATGCTCTCATCCCTCATTCACTCATCCTTCTTTTTCTCAGCTTTCATTCACTCATCCTGCATTCGCTCATCCTTCATTCACCCTTCCATTCACTCATCCTTCATCCACCCCTCCTTCATGCTCTCATCCTTCATTCCCTCATTCACTCATCCTTCATTTTCCCAGCCTTCATTCACTCATCCTTCATCCACTCCTTCATTCACCCAGCCTTCATTCACTCATTCCTCATTCACTCATCCTTCATTTTCTCAGGTTTCATTCTCTCATCTTTCATTCACTCATCCTTCATTCACCCTTCCATTCACTCGTCCTTCATCCACCCCTCCTTCATGCTCTCATCCTTCATTCCCTCATTCACTCATCCTTCATTTTCTCAGCCTTCATCCACTCATCCCTCATCCACTCATCCTTCATCCACTCATCCTTCATTTTCTCATCCTTCCTTCACTTATCCTTCATTCACTCATCCCTCATCCACTCATCCTTCATTTTCTCATCTTTCATTCACTCGTCCTTTATTCACTCATCCTTCATACAACCCTCCTTCATGCTCTCATCCTTCATTCACTCATCCTTCATACAACCCTCCTTCATGCTCTCATCCCTCATTCACTCATCCTTCATACAACCCTCCTTCATTCACTCATCCCTCATTCACTCATCCTTCATTTTCTCAGCTTTCATTCTCATCTTTCATTCACTCATCCTTCATTCACCCTTCCATTCACTCGTCCTTCATGCACCCCTCCTTCATGCTCTCATCCGTCATTCCCTCATTCACTCATCCTTCATTTTCTCAGCCTTCATTCACTCACCCCTCATCCACTCATCCCTCATTCACTTATCCTTCATTCACTCATCCCTCATCCACTCATCCTTCATTTTCTCATCTTTCATTCACTCGTCCTTTATTCACCCCTCCTTCATTCACTCATCCTTCATACTCTCATCCTTCATTCACTCATCCTTCATACTACCCTGCTTCATGCTCTCATCCCTCATTCACTCATTCTTCATCCACCCCTCCTTCATTCACTCATCCCTCATTCACTCATCCTTCATTTTCTCAGCTTTCATTCTCTCATCTTTCATTCACTCATCCTTCATTCACCCTTCCATTCACTCGTCCTTCATACACCCCTCCTTCATGCTCTCATCCTTCATTCCCTCATCCACTCATCCTTCATTTTCTCATCTTTCATTCACTCGTCCTTTATTCACCCCTCCTTCATTCACTCATCCTTCATACAACCCTCCTTCATGCTCTCATCCTTCATACAACCATCCTTCATGCTCTCATCCCTCATTCACTCATCCTTCTTTTTCTCAGCTTTCATTCACTCGTCCTTCATTCACCCTTCCATTCACTCGTCCTTCATCCACCCCTCCTTCATGCTCTCATCCTTCATTCCCTCATTCACTCATCCTTCATTTTCCCAGCCTTCATTCACTCATCCTTCATCCACTCCTTCATTCACTCACCCTTCATTCACTCATCCCTCATTCACTCATCCTTCATTTTCTCAGCCTTCATTCACCCAGCCATCATTCTCTCATCCTTTATTCACTCATCCTTCATCCACTCCTCCATTCACTCATCCTTTATTCACTTATCTTTCATGCTCTCATCCTTCATCCACCCCCCCTTCATGCCTTCATTCACTCATTCCTCATCCACTCCTCCATCATTTACTCATCCTTCATTCACTCATCCTTCATCCACTCCTTCATTAGATCATTCTCGTTCTCATCCTTTATTTACTTGTCCTTCATCCACTCCTCATTAAATACCCCTGACAATTACCTCCTCCTTCATGCTCTCATCCTTCATTCACCCCTCCTTCATTCTCTCATCCTTCATCCACTCCTTCATTAGATCATCTTTCATCCACTCCTCATTAAATCCCCCAAACAATTACATGTACCTCCTCCTTCATGCTGTCATCCTGAATTCACTCATCCTTCATCCACTCCTCCAACATTTGCCCATCCTTCATTTGTTTGTCCTTCATTCTCTCATCCTTAATTCCCTCCTCGTCCCACTGATCAACCCTGATAAGGCACACCTGTGACGTGAAAACCAGGTCAGGTGACTCCCTTCAAGCCCATGGAGAGAATGCCAAGAGTGTGCAAAGCAGTAATCGGAGCAAAATGTGGCTATTTTGAAGAAACTCCAATATAAAACATATTTCAATTATTTCACCTTTTTTGTTGTTAAGTACATAACTCCACAGTCCGAGTCCATGGTTCTCGCCCGGAAAAGGGTGGAGTGCCATCTCCAGGTTGGAGACCCTGCCCCAAGTGAAGGAGTTCAAGTACCTGGAAGTCTTGTTCACGGTGCGGCGTCTTCAGTAATGCGGACGCTATATCGATCCGTTGTGGTGAAGGAGGAGCTGAGCCGGAAGGCAAAGCCCTAAATTTACCGGTTGATCGACATTCCTGTCCTCACCCTATCCCTACTGTGTGCAATAAAAACCGAAGGATCCTGGGCTTTCTAAAGTTGTATACAAGCTTACTTTGACTCATGGTAGCGTTGAATATCCAGATAGCAGTAAGACTACAAAAGATACCGTAACTAAACTGTACCTGGGATTGGTCGGTTGCATAGCTTTACGGTTTGATGCGAGCCGCGGATATGTTGATGTTCCAGCGGCATAATTACATGCCAAAATATTTTTGCTAAAAACTGATAAAAAACGATTACCGTATTTCCTTGAATTGCCGCCGGGGCGCTAATTATTTTAAAACATCTTCTCACTCCGGCGCTTACCAAAGGCATGCGGTAAATTTAGGCCTGCGCTTATAAATTTAAGTGTGATGTAAGGATAACATCATGAAAAGCACATTTAATTAAAAAAAACGTTATCATGTTCTTACCTTTACTTATAAATGAAGTCCATGCGCAGCTACTTCTGATCAAAAGCATCGATAACTTGTTTATAGAAGTCTTCCTTATGTTTCTTCGGTTTTAAAAGTCTCTCTGTCTCGATTGAGATCTTCCTTTATTACCTCCGGCTTCGATTGAAAGTCCAGTTTAGAAAACGGTTTTATTTTAGATATGTAATCCTCCATGTTAAAAGAAAAATAAACGATCTCTGCTCACTCTTGCTGCTTGTTGTCACTTCTTCTGCAGCCGAGTAGTCGCAAGAAGGATCACTAGCGCCCTCTACCACCAGGAGGCGGGAGTCATTTGGTGACTCATATTTGACACACGCAGCTATTGTATATCAATAAAACATAGCTGCTTACTGTTCTTTTTAGCATATTCAATATCTTGGCCCTTAAATCCTACTGAATAGCTCTTAATCTTCTTCCCTTTTTTGCGATTTCAAATGATTGAAATCAGCATTCTTCCATTTTGAAAATGAGGACAGGTGAAGTGTCACTCGTGACGTGACGAGTTTGACCCGGGGGAAATTCTAGGCATATGCAAATTTTTTTGCTAAACGAGTTTGACCCGGCGGAAATTCTAGACTTGCGCTAATAAAAATGATATTTTGCCAAAGAAGTTTGACCCGGCGTTAATCCTGAGCCGGCGGTAATGCTAAGCATGCACTAATTATTTTGCGAAACGAGTTTGACCCGGCAGTAATTCTAGGCAGGTGCATACTATATACCCGGCGGCAATTCAAGGAAAGGTAAACGATATTAGACGTTTCTATTGGTCAGATGAAGCTCCACCAGGCGTTGAACCACTTCAGTCAATTGGTTGAAGAACGTCTCAAAGCTTGGGCACAAGACTCCACTTCCTGGCCAAAAGTACGATTAAACTCAACTGCGTCTGTTATGAATTTTGGGAATGACAATGAATCACAAATAAATCATGCCAAAATGTGTTCTTCTTTCTAGAACGGCGTAACAGAAAATAGTTGAGAAATGTGGCGTAACGACCGTTTAATTCCGACCTGGACAGAAGTCTTGAAGCTTGAAGTACCGTACTTCCTTGAATTGGGTCGAGGCAGGAAACACCAGCAAAAGTCGGTCCCGTCCATTTGTCGCTTGCAGCTTTAATTATTATTATTATTTGATTTATTAGGGCCCGCATGGCAATGGCCAAAGGACCTATTGTTTTTCGTCCGTTTTATTATTCTTTATTATTATTCCGCCGCCTGTTTGAACTGTAATTTGACCCCCTGACCATGCTTCAAAACTCACCAAATTTCACACACTCATCAGAACTGGCAAAAATTGCCATCTAATAAAAAACCAAACCCCCAAAATAAAAAATGCGCTCTAGCGCCCCCTACGAAAAAAAAAAAACGACCACTTGTAACTTCCGTTAGCAATGTCGTAGAGACAAGAAACAAAAACCTCTATGTAGGTTTAAATTAGACCTACATTTCCCAGTTTAAACTTCTGTAGCAAAAATCAACAGGAAGTTGGGAAAAACCCCTTCAAAGCAAAATTTTCGCAAAAAAATGCTATTTTTGCCTCTTTGAGCTGTAATTTGACCCCCTTAAAATGCTTCAAAACTCACCAAACTTGGCACACACATCAGTACTGGCAAAAATTGCGATATAATGAAAAAACCAAACCCTAAAACTCAAAATTGCGCTCTAGCGCAATTTTTTTAATAAAACACAGAAAAAAAACTGCTCCTAGGAAGAAAACTAAGACAAAACTGCTTGTAACTTCCCGTAGGAATGTCGGAGGGACATGAAACAAATACTTCTATGTAGGTCTCACTTGGACCGACATTTTAATATTGACATCCTTCAGCAAAAATCAACAGGAAGTTGGCAATTACCCCCTTCAAAACAAAAGTTTGGTAAAAACCCGTCACCTTTCTTCAAAAGTTATCTCCTCTGAGCGCCTTTGTCGTTTTGGCTTCAAACTCGCACAGGAGAGAGTTTGAACCCTTCTGATTAAAAGTTATCGCAAGAGTTTTGATTACTGCTCCGGTTTTGATTTTATGACCCTTCAAAGATCCACTGCGCTGATGCTGCTGCGCTGCTGTTGTCTCAAGATGGCTACTACCACTGGATAAAATTATTGGGACACTTAGAACTAACACTAGGAAAAAGTATTGGGCCACTTACGACTAACAGTAGACAATGACAATGTGAAATGGAATTAAATCGTTTTTGTCCTCAAAATTCTACACATAATACCCTATAATAATAGTAGCTACTATCCATGCATCTTCTAACGCCTGTTACGGGTTTGGGTCTCGGGGGCTGCAGACAAAGGCGGGCCCGACCAACGCTGCTTGCAGCTTTAATTTATTTTTGTACTGTTTATTTTAAAAATATGCATTATTTTCTATTCTTTTTCTTCACATGCTCATGTTTTTGGTGACGATACGTGAACGTGGTATCAGGTGGGTCGTATGTTCTAAGTCTTACTGAGTCAAATTTCACATGTGGCGTTCTCATGCACGTTCAGAGCCTCATAAAAGTCATCAAAAGAGGGAGGATAAGAATAAACACAGAATATTCAGCCGGCCCTTTGCTGCTCCAGTCCTAAAAAAAACAAGGATTGTGTTAGAAAAGGAGCGGGAAGAAGCAAAAAACGACTATTTCACTGACATATTGATATTATGTTTCATAAACACAACACTGCCGGATGCATACTAACCCATAATTACATCATTTCAACGATAAAACCCACTCATGTCACTGATTAAAGATGATATAAACAAAATATTTCCTATTAAATTCTATTAGGTCCCTTTCTCTTTGTAATTCCCAATCAAACATGTTCATACTTTAAAATAAACTACTGTATGTACATTTTTGTGCCATTGTTCTCATATTGAAGTGTTCTTAAATATGCAGTAATTGAGATGAGGTCATGAAAGTCTACAGTCGTTGAAACATGGTAATAATGTACAATTCAGTAGTTGACGTACAATATGAAAATAACATTGTATAATATTTAAAGCATAAGCAGTGTGTCAATATTCTGACCCTCGGACGGAACGACACAGGAAGTCCTTCATAAAGACTGAATAATGCATATGTTCCTTTTGACTGTACATGTACTGTAAATGTATAACGTATTTAGATTATTCACATGTGAATAAAGTTTTATAATAGACTATTTATGTTATTCACAAGTGGATAATGCTGTATAATAGACTCTATCTATATTATTCACATGTGAATAATGCTGTATAATAAACAGGATTTATGTTATTCACATGTGAATGATACTGTATGATAGACAGTATTTATATTATTCACATGTGAATAATGTTGTATAATAGACTGTATTCATGTTATTCACATGTAAATAATGTTGTATAATAGACTGTATTTATATTATTCACATGTGAATAATGCTGTATAATACTGTATTTATATTATTCACATGTAAATAATGCTGAATAATAGACTATGTTATTCACATGTGAATAATGTTGTATAATAGACTGAATTTATATTATTCACATGTGAATAATGCTGTATAATAGACTGTATTTATGATATTCACATGTAAATAATGCTGAATAATAGACTGTTATTCACATGTGAATAATGCTGTATAATAGACTGTATTTATATTACTCACATGTGAATAATGTTCAATAATAGACTGTATTTATGTTATTCACATGTGAATAATGCTGTATGATAGACTGTATTTATATTATTCACATGTAAATAATGCTGAATAAGAGACTATTTGTTATTCACATGTGAATAATGTTGTATAATAGACTGTATTTATATTATTCACATGTGAATAATGCTGTATAATAGACTGTATTCATGTTATTCACATGTAAATAATGTTGTATAATAGACTGTATTTATATTACTCACATGTGAATAATGCTGTATAATACTGTATTTATATTATTCACATGTAAATAATGCTGAATAATACACTGTTATTCACATGTATTTATATTACTCACATGTGAATAATGTTCTATAATAGACTGTATTTATGTTCACATGTGAATATGCTGTATAATAGACTGTATTTATATTATTCACATGTAAATAATGCTGAATAATAGACTATTTATGTTATTCACATGTGAATAATGTTGTATAATAGACTGTATTTATATTATTCACATGTGAATAATGCTGTATAATAGACTGTATTCATGTTATTCACATGTGAATAATGCTGGATAATAAACAGGATTTATGTTATTCACATGTGAATAATACTGTATGATAGACAGTATTTATATTATTCACATGTGAATAATGTTGTATAATAGACTGTATTCATGTTATTCACATGTAAATAATGTTGTATAATAGACTGTATTTATATTATTCACATGTGAATAATGCTGTATAATAGACTGTATTTATGATATTCACATGTAAATAATGCTGAATAATAGACTGTTATTCACATGTGAATAATGCTGTATAATAGACTGTATGTATATTACTCACATGTGAATAATGTTCTATAATAGACTGTATTTATGTTATTCACATGTGAATAATGCTGTATGATAGACTGTATTTATATTATTCACATGTAAATAATGCTGAATAATAGACTATTTGTTATTCACATGTGAATAATGTTGTATAATAGACTGTATTTATATTATTCACATGTGAATAATGCTGTATAATAGACTGTATTCATGTTATTCACATGTAAATAATGTTGTATAATAGACTGTATTTATATTACTCACATGTGAATAATGCTGTATAATACTGTATTTATATTATTCACATGTAAATAATGCTGAATAATACACTATGTTATTCACATGTATTTATATTACTCACATGTGAATAATGTTCTATAATAGACTGTATTTATGTTCACATGTGAATAATGCTGTATAATAGACTGTATTTATATTATTCACATGTAAATAATGCTGAATAATAGACTATTTATGTTATTCACATGTGAATAATGTTGTATAATAGACTGTATTTATATTATTCACATGTGAATAATGCTGTATAATAGACTGTATTCATGTTATTCACATGTGAATAATGCTGGATAATAAAAAGGATTTATGTTATTCACATGTGAATAATACTGTATGATCGACAGTATTTATATTATTCACATGTGAATAATGTTGTATAATAGACTGTATTCATGTTATTCACATGTAAATAATGTTGTATAATAGACTATTTATATTATTCACATGTGAATAATGCTGTATAATAGACTGTATTTATATTATTCACATGTGAATAATGCTGTATAATAGACTGTATGTTATTCACATGTGAATAATGCTGTGTAATAGACTGTATTTATATTTTCCACATGTGAATAATGCTGTATAATAGACTGTATTTATGTTATTCACATGTGAATAATGCTGTATAATAGACTGTATTTATGTTATTCACATGTGAATAATGTTGTATAATAGACTGGATTTATATTATTCACATGTAAATAATGCTGAATAATAGACTATTTATGTTATTCACATGTGAATTATGCTGTATAATAGACTTTATTTATATTACTCACATGTGAATAATGTTCTATAATAGACTGTATTTGTTATTCACATGTGAATAATGCTGTATAATAGACTGTATTTATATTATTCACATGTAAATAATGCTGAATAATAGACTATTTATGTTATTCACATGTGAATAATGTTGTATAATAGACTGAATTTATATTATTCACATGTGAATAATGCTGTATAATAGACTGTATTTATATTATTCACATGTGAATAATGCTGAAAAATAGACTATTTATGTTATTCACATGTGAATAATGTTGTATAATAGACTGTATTTATATTATTCACATGTAAATAATGCTGAATAATAGACTATTTATGTTATTCACATGTGAATTATGCTGTATAATAGACTGTATTTATATTACTCACATGTGAATAATGTTCTATAATAGACTGTATTTGTTATTCACATGTGAATAATGCTGTATAATAGACTGTATTTATATTATTCACATGTAAATAATGCTGAATAATAGACTATTTATGTTATTCCCATGTGAATAATGTTGTATAATAGACTGAATTTATATTATTCACATGTGAATAATGCTGTATAATAGACTGTATTTATATTATTCACATGTGAATAATGCTGAAAAATAGACTATTTATGTTATTCACATGTGAATAATGCTGTATAATAGACTGTATTTATATTACTCATATGTGAATAATGTTCTATAATAGACTGTATTTATGTTATTCACATGTGAATAATGCTGTATGATAGACTGTATTTATATTATTCACATGTAAATAATGCTGAATAATAGACTATTTGTTATTCACATTTGAATAATGTTGTATAATAGACTGTATTTATATTATTCACATGTGAATAATGCTGTATAATAGACTGTATTCATGTTATTCACATGTAAATAATGTTGTATAATATACTGTATTTATATTACTGACATGTGAATAATGTTGTATAATAGACTGTATTTATGTTATTCACATGTGAATAATGCTATATAATAGACTGTATTTATGTTATTCACATGTGAATAATGTTGTATAATAGACTGTATTTATGTTATTCACATGTGAATAATGCTGTATAATAGACTGTATTTATGTTATTCACATGTGAATAATGCTGTATAATAGACTGTATTTATGATATTCACATGTGAATAATGCTCTATAATAGACTGTATTTATGATATTCACATGTGAATAATGTTGTATAATAGACTGTATTTATGTTATTCACATGTGAATAATGCTGTATAATACTGTATTTATGTTATTCACATGTGAATGATGTTGTATAATAGACTGTATTTATATTATTCACATGTGAATAATGTTTTATAATAGACTGTTTTTATATTATTCACATGTAAATAATGCTGAATAATAGACCATTTATGTTATTCACATGTGAATAATGTTGTGTATTAGACTATTTATTTTACTCACATGTGAGTAATGCTTTACAATAGACTGTATTTATATTATTCACATGTTAATAATGCTGTATAATAGACTGTATTTATGTTATTCACATGTGAATAATGTTGTGTAATAGACTGTATTTATGTTATTCACATGTGAATAATGCTGTATAATAGACTGTATTTATGTTACTCACATGTGAATAATGCTGTATAATAGACTGTATTTATGTTATTCACATGTGAATAATGCTATATAACAGACTGTATTTATATTATTCACATGTAAATAATGCTGAATAATAGACTATTTATGTTATTCACATGTGAATAATGCTGTATAATAGACTGTATGTTATTCACATGTGAATAATGTTGTATAATAGACTGTATTCATGTTATTCACATGTGAATAATGCTATATAATAGACTGTATTTATGTTATTCACATGTGAATAATGTTGTATAATAGACTGTATTTATTTTATTCACATGTGAATAATGCTGTATAATAGACTGTATTTATGTTATTTACATGTGAATAATGCTGTATAATAGACTGTATTTATGTTATTCACATGAAAAAATACTAAAGTGTTTATTGTCTATTGTGAGTGAACTGTGGAGCTTAATTTCCCCCAGGGATCAATAAAGTACTTTCTAATCTATTCCGTTCTATTGTTGACGTTTTAACACTGGTGTTCTGTCAGGGCCAGTAAGACCTTCTCTACTGGCCTTAAATAAACAGAAATCATGATCATAGTTAAAGATATAAGTCAGTGACTTTCCCTAAATATGTAAAAGTATTCACAATCTCTTCATGTCATATTATGCTCCTTCCACTGCTGTTGTTTTTAGCTTAGAGTTTGTATCCAATCAGAATTCAGCTAACTTATGTTGCCATGCTCTACCAAAATCTGCCTTCAGAGTCAACAATGTGTGTGCGCTGTAAGTCAACGGCCACATACAGTTGATAGATAATTGCCATAGCCAACCAGGTCACACCTAGTTGTTGTCAGTAAGGCCTTTTAGATGGCCTTACACTGTGATTTCATACTCAATGGTTTGATTACTAAATTCATCCGATCATCATAAATTGATTAAAATTGTATTTTGTATTTACTTTCCATAGATACATGTATGATGTATCATATTATCTTCATGTCTTATTAGGCTCCAGTGTTGCTTGTTTTTACGGTGGAGCTTTTATCCAATCAGAAGTCCGCTGGCTTGTTGCTGAATTCACACGGATAGAACACATACAGTTGATAGACAGTTGCGAAAGCCAATCGGATCACAGGTTGTTGACAGTAGCCTATTTAGGTAGCCTTACACTCAACGTGACTGTGATTGGATTCTCGATCCAATCACAAGTTGTCATTTGTGAAAAGTTAGCCATACCCGGCCAACGGAGAAATCATCGGTTCTTACTTTTTTAACTCGCAAAGAAAAAGTTCAAATATTGTATTTATTTATTTTTCAATGATGGTATTTTGAGGGGTATTTATTCAAGTAGGACGTCACTGAAGGCGTAGGTGGGGAAACGCACAGCCCGCCACTGAAAAGGTGGACTTTTTTTTTCTCCTCCCATTTGAAAATGTGGAGGTTATCATCACTACTGTTTGATTCCAATCAATGCAAGTCATCACAATCATACCAACTTATTTTCTTGTCTTCATGAAAGAGACCTGCTTGTATTATCATTACATTTCGTTAACGAGACTGTGATTGGATACTCACTTGTCACTCCGAAGTGAGTATCCAATCACACGTTGCAATTTACTAGAAGCAGGAAGTGTTGTGCCCTAGCCATACCGGGCTAATGGAGTAATCACTTTTTTTTAACCCACAAAAAAGGAGAACAAAACGTTAGGTGACGGATATATATTTGCAAGGCCATTTTCAAGAAGGATATTTAAAGAGAAACTTGTTAGAATAATTATGTGTAAGTTATCACACGACTCTTATGCTTAAAGGCCGTTGCTATAGTTATTATCAATTGTGCTGAAGTTGTACTTTTCTATCTGTGCAAAGGGACATCGTCTCGTATCAGTGTTTGTGTCCATAACTGGCCTGCTGGCTGCCGTGATGCAGACAAAGCAGAGACAGGGCGATATCATGAGTGTCAGCACGTTTGCATTTCATGAATAGTCATATTAAGTTAAAGTTAAAGTAGGAATGATTGTCACACACACACTAGGTGTGGCAAAAATTGTCCTCTGCATTTGACCCATCCCCTTGATCACCCCCTGAGAGGTGAGGGAAGCAGTGGGTAGCTGTGGTGCCGTGCCTGGCAATCATTATTGGTGATTTTGCCCCCGATTCCAACACTTGTTGCTGAGTGCCAAGCAGGGAGGTAATGGCTCCCATTTTTATAGTCTTTGGTATGACTCGGCCGGGGTTTCAACTCACGACCTACCCATCTCAGGGCGGACACTCTAACCACTAGGCCACTGAGTAGGTAAATATATTGTCTAACTGGGGCTGCTGAGATTACCCCCCCTTCCTTCAGTGATGTAACCAGGGACCGCCCAAAACAATGGAGCACATGGGACTGTGCCTTGGTTCTGTATCTAAGAGTACAGCCCAACACATTTCTCCTCATTGAGCTAAATTGAACTCTGCATGATTCCTTGCTTCTTGTCTGTTTAATAGATGTCATCAGTGTTTGAACCTCACATCTTGTGAGGCGATATCGGCCAACCCCGCAAGCTAGCTCGGCTGTCCCGGCGATGAAATGGCGAAACGCCCGCCACTTTCACTCCAATCAAGCAACTACGAGCGGTACCACTGGCTTATACGGCGTGGAATGGGTGCTACAAATTGTGAGTCAAAATATTTTATTTCTATATTTTTTCACGATTAATATGTTCTTTAATTTTGTCAGTACCACGTAATATCTTTTAATTGCTGATGCGGGTTTATCGATTTTTAAATGCACCAGAAAATAACCCGTTTTGTTCACTGTTGATGTGCTTCAATAGGCAGTAAATGTGATACCGTATAGTATTTCTCCAGTAATGATGGTATTTGGAGAAGTAATAATTGAAGGCCTAGGTGGGAAACGCACGGCCCGACCCTGCCTTTTAATTCAACCTGTGTTGGTTTTCCATATAGCGTTTTATACGATACTGATAAACTTGATATCGGTTTGATACGGCGTTTACTTGTGCAAACTGGGACAACCACTTCTCATCTAAATGTCCGCCAATAAGCACCCAAAGTTGGTCTTTTCTTGTATTTTAGGTACACATGCTAAGCCAGGGGTCGGGAACCTTTTTTGGCTGAGAGAGCCAAGAATCCAAATATTTTAAAATGTATTTCCGTAAGAGCCGTATAATATTTTTTTCAACACTGAACACAACTAAACGCGTGCATTTTTAAGTAAGACCAACATTTCTAGATTATAATAGGTCTCTTATTCTTTGTAATAACATTGTTATTCTGAAGCTAACTGTGGAGGGGGCGTGGCCTGCGGGACTGTAGCGAAGCAGGTTGTTGCCAGGACCAGCCTCGAAATCAGCAACGGGTGCATAGAAGACCCACCTGGGCCTTTTTATCTAATTTATAAGCAGCAGCCAGAAGGAGAGAGAACGAAAGAGGAAAAAGACAATTGCTGGAAAGCAACTGAGAGACTTATTGAAAAATAAAAAAATATTGTAGCACTGAAACAGGCTCTCATGTCAGTGCTTGGTGGTCTGAAGAACACCCAGGAGGGCAAACCCTAAACTAACCGATAATAAATAAATCACTTCTTGCCCTTATTGCAACTTCTTGAACAAGTGCGGTAGAAAAAAGGATGGATGGATTCAAATGCAAGAGCATGTTTTATATTTTGAACATTATTTTTAACAGTCTCAGCTCAGATTTATCCGAGAGCCAGATGCAGTTATCAAAAGAGCCACATCTGGCTCACGAGCCATAGGTTCCCTACCCCTGTGCTAAGCTATAGGCTACAAGGACCTAGTAGCTACACCACAGCTAAGGATTGAACAATAATGCAGTTTTAAAGTGCACACGAGTCAATATAAACAAGTATCAAACGATTATAGTTTCATGTAACAAAGTATCCAAGGCAGAAGTGTACTACAACGTAGCAAACTGCGTCATATGAACTACTGTGGTCACCAAAATAACAATTACCACTCCATGTCAACCTAAAGACAGCAAAAGTCTATTGCAGATCATTATTATAAAATTGCTTAATACTTTTCATACCCATCTTTGTTCTCTGTTTGACTAATTTCACCAGTTCAAAATTGTCAAAGATCACACACTGTAAAATATTACGATGTTGTGGCTTGTGCAGCCCTTTGAGACACTCCTGATTTAGGGCTATATAAGTGAACATTGATTGATTGATGTATGATTCCTGCTGATATCGTATGGACCAATACTGAAGGCTGCAGTATCGGTATGGTGAACAAGTCATTTTGGGGCATAATTTATATTTTTAGTATTCCTACACCCCACTCCGCACTTTTCCTTTTTCCTATCCGTGGTTTATTGTGGAAAATTAGTTATTTGTAATGGATATTTATTCCCACTGTGTATTTGTTACAGTAACATGTGTGGAGGCGCATAACCAGAGCTATTTTCATTTATTAGTGTTGTGATCCACTAATAAATCCTTTTGTGTTTTCTGTTTGTCTTGGACTCTTTCGGTTCCTGGTTGCACTTCCTTGTTTTGTTCTGTTACCGTAGTTTCTGTTTTGTTCCACCTGCGTCTTGTTCCCTGACTGACGCGCACCTGGGATTATTGATTTCTTCCTTATTTAAGCCTGCCTTCTCCCTTCGTTCGATCTTGGTCTTTTGTTTGCGGTAAGCAACCATCACGTTTGTTCCTTGTTCCAGTCCGTGTGCTCAAAGTTACCTTAGCTTCCCATGCACTCAGCACGTTGACCTTTTCTGCTTCCTGACTCGGTGCTAGTTTTAGCATTAGCTTCCCGTGGGTTTTCTTTTGTAGATTTTGTGTCCGTTACTATATTTTATATTAAATCAAGCCCATCCATCCATCTTCTTCCGCTTATCCGAGGTCAGGTCGCGGGGGCAACAGCCTAAGCAGGGCAACCCAGACTTCCCTCTCCCCAGCCACTTCGTCTAGCTCTTCCCGGGGGATCCCGAGGCGTTCCCAGGCCAGCCGGGAGACATAGTCTTCCCAACGTGTCCTGGGTCTTCCCCGTGGCCTCCTACCGGTTGGACGTGCCCTAAACACCTCCCTAGGGAGGCGTTCGGGTGGCATCCTGACCAGATGCCCGAACCACCTCATCTGGCTCCTCTCGATGTGGAGTAGCAGCGGCTTTACTTTGAGTTCCTCCCGGATGACAGAGCTTCTCACCCTATCTCTAAGGTACCCGTGATCGTATCCTTTAGGTCATGACCCAAAGCTCATGACCATAAGTGAGGATGGGAACGTAGATCGACCGGATCGGTACAACGTCCGCATGTCGATCTCACGATCCACTCTTCCCCCACTTGTGAACAAGACTCATAGGTACTTGAACTCCTCCACTTGGGGCAGGGTCTCCTCCCCAACCCGGAGATGGCATTCCACCCTTTTCCGGGCAAGAACCATGGACTCGGACTTAGAGGTGCTGATTCTCATTCCGGTCGCTTCACACTCGGCTGCGAACCGATCCAGTGAGAGCTGAAGATCCCGGTCGGATGAAGCCATCAGGACCACATCATCTGCAAAAAGCAGAGACCTAATCCCGCGGCCACCAAACCGGAACCCCTCAACGCTTTGACTGCGCCTAGAAATTCTGTCCATAAAATCGGTGACAAAGGACAGCCTTGGCGGAGTCCAACCCTCACTGGAAAAGTGTTCGACTTACTGCCGGCAATGCGGACCAAGCTCTGGCACTGATCATACAGGGAGCGGACTGTCACAATAAGACAGTCCGATACCCCATACTTTCTGAGCACTCCCCACAGGACTTCCCGAGGGACACTGTCGAATTTCTTCTACAAGTCCACAAAGCACATGTAGACTGGTTGGGCAAACTCCCATGCACCCTCAAGAACCCTGCCCAGAGTATAGAGAATATATTTACATGGGGTATAAATCAAGCCCTTACCTGCAATTCCTGTCCGACTGGTCCTTAGCATCTTGGGGTTGAACAAAACGTGCATCACTATGTGACAGTTGCTGGGAATTGGACAGTTCCTGAGTGATATTTTCCTTTCTTGACTGCACAGTCTTGTCAATATATTCCCGATCTGTGGAAGTTGTTTCCTTGCTGGCTTGCAATATTTATAATTTCCCTTTGTTCTCCTTCTCCCACATAAAATGTGTTTGGACTTCTCCCTCCTCCTCGGGCAGTGTCATTTTCTAATTTGGATTTCTGCTGCCGGCTTCGCCGCCGCACTAACACCAAGAACAAAGAAGTTTTTTAAACAGCATCCTTCATATTAGTCATTTCCATTTCATTGTCGGTAAAAGCAAGTCTGGCTAATTAGATGTGTTTGTCTGTGGACAGCCTTTGCAATATTCTGTATATTATAATTATACTAATATTGTAGCTTTGCCCAAAAACCACTATTTTTTTAAAGCATATTTTTTTTAACAAAATTGTTCCTAATTACACTTTGCCATGCATTAAAATTGCTAAACAAACTACAAATAGCAGTGCTACACTAGTATTGGCCGCTAGAGCAGCACACTGTTCAGTATCTATGTGTATGTGTCTGTGTGTGTGTGTGTGTGTGTGTGTGTGTGTGTGTGTGTGTGTGTGTGTGTGTGTCAGAGATGCCATAATAAGTCAGAGTACTGTTTCCTGCGTCATGGTGTAGCACTCTGGTGGCTAGCTTACGTTTGTACACTAATATATTTCCCAGCAGGGGGCGCCTCCTTTTTCTTGCTGTTCTTACCCTGCGTGTGTGTGTGTGTGTGTGTCAGAGATGCCATAATAAGTCAGAGTACTGTTTCCTGCGTCATGGTGTAGCACTCTGGTGGCTAGCTTACGTTTGTACAATAATATATTTCCCAGCAGGGGGCGCCTCCTTTTTCTTGCTGTTCTTACCCTGTGTGTGTGTGTGTGTGTGTGTGTGTGTGTGTGTGTGTGTGTGTGTGTGTGTGTGTGTGTGTGTGTGTGCGTTTGTCAAAGTGACATATGGGGACATTTTTATGAAATTTCACCTTACATATGAGGACCTGTTGAAATATGGGGACATTTTCCATGTCCCCATATTTCCCGCAATGCTATCGTGTTCTAGACCCTCCCAGCATGTTCCCAGACCAAAAATCTCTAAAGTCTTCATTTGTCAAATTTTCAGAAAAAGTGTGTGAAAGTGTGTTTAATGTTTTTGCTCACTTTCGATTTTGCCCCTAGTGGCCATCTTTGCTATTATGACACACACACACACACACTTGTCCTCATATGTCATATGTCCTCATATGTCGTGTGGGGCAGAAACTCACACACTCCAACATTTTGAAAAACATATAATCATTACAGCAATGAACATACTTTTGAAATCTAAATCAAATAACACATTTTCAACTGATCTGATGATCTCAACCTTTTTTATGTTAGTTTTATCTATTCATTTGGTTTATCTGGAGAGGATTTGGGCTAGACAATCAATAATAAAGGGATTATGGTGATGATTTAATCGGTTTGATTCAGTATTTTACTGTATTGGGCTTTTTTCTATTCTGTTGTCTAAAATACAATGCCACACAATAATTACTTTAAATGTGCCTGAAAAAAAACCTTCAACCTTGATTGAGACAAAGGCGATAATTCAAATGGAATTCAAACTACATACAGTATTTAATATTTTCAAATGGTTACAATAGCACATGATTTTGGTATTTTTATCTTTGGGACAAATTTTGGATTCAATTGGGGATTGTTTTTGGAGGTATTCACTTCACATTGTGTTCAAGATGGTTACTTCCGCCCACTCTGAAGAGTCTCGGCGTCTGATTGGTCCAATTTTCAGTTAGGCGCCGCCTGATTGGCCGTTGGATGATGTCTGATCCTAACAGAGGGCTAAATCACTAGTTAATTATTTTCCTCATGGAAGTTATACAGCTCACGTATCACACTTAATATTGAATATATATAAAAAGGGTTTTCCAAAAGGACCATTTATAATCAAAATACAAAACTTCACACACGATTTTGAGCACAACAGAGCGCTCAGTGAACAGCACTTCCGGGACCTGCATCACCGGAGGGGGACATCTATCTTGGTCACAAACCATCTTTGACAGTCTTCGACAGCATGGTTGAATCAGGTGAGCATAAAATGGAGTTTAACGTAATTAAATAGACCAATGTTTTTTAACATAGGAAAATAGTTCATTGTAAACAACAGTTAAATGTTTGTTGTTATTAATTGCAATCAGATTTGATTTTATGAGGTCAAATTAAGCATTTCAATTCTGGGCCAAGGCCAAGGCATTTAAATTTTTTTTTTTAAAGTTGCATGGAAGATTATAAGTAGCAGTGATTGTCACACACACACTAGGTGTGGTGAAATTATTCTCTGCATTTGACCCATCACCCTTGATCACTATGCTAGTAAACCTTTTCTTAATTTTAAACAAGACAGACTAGAGTTCTTCAAATTGTTTATACTTTTTCTCAAATACAAATATTTCAAGCTGATAAGCACTGTCGAGTAGGCATGTTACTGATATTGTTACATTAGTACTTTGTTTGAGAAGCTTCATGTCTGCACTGATTCTAAATTTAACAGTTTTTGAAGGGTTTGGTTCTTTGTTTTATTTCTGTGTCACTGACTTTTTTCATTTTTATGTGTGGATTTGTTAGGCGCATCAACACATGATATAGACATCGTGCCCAAAAGAAGAGCGAGACGTAATCCTGAGGCTGAAGCTACCGCGTTTATTTGATCTGGATGTGACAAGTCTTGTTTTAAGGCCCAGTGGATCAATGATTGGAAAGGTATGTCTTGTTATGTATCATATCAATTGTAACTGTATCAACATCTCATTTGGATCATTTCCTTACAGTCTAATAGAGGTTGTATTATATGGCTTTAATTAGAAGTGTTTGGAATAACAGCGTTCCACGTCCCAAGAGCTAGCTTCTGTAGCCGAGGATCGGACCGCCAAGTGCCCTGCCTTCGGCTGCCGCCCAGTTCACAATGCACCCGACCTCTATGGCCCCTCGGAGTCTTGTTCACGAGTGGGGGAAGAGTGGATCGTGAGATCGACAGGCGGATCGGTGTGGGGTCTTCGGTAATGCGGACGTTGTATCGATCCGTTGTGGTGAAGAAGGAGCTGAGCCGGAAGGCAAAGCTCTCAATTTACCGGTCGATCTACGTTCCCATCCTCACCTATGGTCATGAGCTTTGGGTCATGACCGAAAGGATAAGATCACGGGTACAAGCGGCCCAAATGAGTTTCCTCCACCGGGTAGGGGTGCTCTCCCTTAGAGATAGGGTGAGAAGCTCTGCCATCCGGGAGGAACTCAAAGTAAAGCCGCTGCTCCTCCACATGGAGAGGAGCCAGATGAGGTGGTTCGGGCATCTGGTCAGGATGCCACCCGAACGCCTCCCTAGGGAGGTGTTTAGGGCACGTCCAACCGGTAGGAGGCCACGGGGAAGACCCAGGACACGTTGGGAAGACTATGTCTCCCGGCTGGCCTGGGAACGCCTCGGGATCCCCCGGGAAGAGCTAGACGAAGTGGCTGGGGAGAGGGAAGTCTGGGCTTCCCTGCTTAGGCTGCTGCCACCGCGACCCCACCTCGGAAAAGCGGAAGATGATGGATGGATGGATGGATGGTATAACAGCGGTATATGAAAACGATGTTACTAATGCTGTTACTTTTACCGGTAACGAGTAAGCTAATAACTTTTATGTACGCTACAACGCTGTTACGATGCGTTTTATGTAATGTGGCATGCTACAATTTTTTATGTGATTGTATGTCAACAAGACAGCGTTAGAAGCACAAAAGGGTTAGTGCAGGTAATATCTTTTTACTAATGAAAGCAACCCCCGGAAGTAATTACGAACACGATATCAAATAGAAAGAGGCCTCATCCACACACAAACAAAAACATTCAACAGAACTATCTTAACTGCCACTGCTAAGCTAAAAAATACAGCTGAACTATTCTGCTATGTCTGGGCGCTGACGTCCCACTTGGCAAAAGGCACAGCTTTTTAAAGGCACACACACACTCTGCTCTCATGAAATGTCTCTCAACTGCATATGCTAGATATTTAAAACTTTTCTTTTTCAAGTAACACATTAATTACAAACCCTGTTTCCATATGAGTTGGGAAATTGTGTTAGATGTAAATCCAAACGGAATAATTTTTTTTACTAATAATAATTAACTTAGAATTTCATGGCTGCAATACGTGCCAAAGTAGTTGGGAAAGGGCATGTTCACCACTGTGTTACATCACCTTTTCTTTCAACAACACTCAATAACCGTTTGGGAACTGAGGAAACTAATTGTTGAAGCTTGGAAGGTGGAATTCTTTCCCATTCTTGTTTTATGTAGAGCTTCAGTCTCCTCTGTCGTAGTTTACGCTTCATAATGCACCACACATTTTTGATAGGACTGCAGGCCGGCCAGGAAAGTACCTGCACTCTTTTTTTATGAAGCTGAACACGTGCTGAATGTGGCTTGGCATTGTCTTGCTGAAATAAGCAGGGGCGTACATGAAAAAGTCGGCGCTTAAATGGCAGCAAATGTTGTTCCAAACAGATGGGTAACTTACAGATGTGTAAGTTACCCATGCCTTGGGCACTAATGCACCCCCATACCATCACAGATGCTGGCTTTTGAACTTTGCGTCGATAACATTCTGGATGGTTCGCTTCCCCTTTGGTCCGGATGAAACGTGTCCAATATTTCCAAAATTAATTTGAAATGTGGGCTCGTTAGACCACAGAACACCTTTCCACTTTGCATCAGCCCATCTTAGATGATCTCGGGCCCAGAGAAGCCGGCGGCGTTTCTGGATGTTGATAATTGGCTTTCGCTTTGCATAATAGAGCTTTAACTTGCACTTACAGATATAGCAACAAACTGTATTTAGTGACAGTGGTTTTCTGAAGTGTTCCTGAATTCATGTGGTGATATCCTTTAGAGATTGATGTCGGTTTTTGATACAGTGCCGTCTGAGGGATCGAAGGTCACAGTTATTCAATGTTGGTTTCCAGACATGCTGCTTACGTGGAGTGATTTCTCCGGATTCTCTGAACCTTTTGATGATATCATGGAGCGTAGATGTTGAAATCCCTAAATTTCTTACAATTGCACTTTGAGAAAGGTTGTTTTTAAACTGTTTGACTATTTGCTCACGCAGTTGTGGACAAAGGGGTGTACCTCGCCCCATCCTTTCCTGTGAAAGACTGAGCATTTTTTGGGAAGCTGTTTTTATACCCAATCATGGCACCCACCTGTTCCAAATTAGCCTTCACACCTGTGGGATGTCCCAAATAAGTGTTTGATGAGCATTTCTTAACTTTAGCAGTATTTATTGCCACCTTTCCCAACTTGTTTGTTGCGTGTTGCTGGCATCAATTTCTAAAGTTAATGATTATTTGCACCAAAAAAATGTTTATCAGTTTGAACATCAAATATCAATCAATCAATCAATGTTTACTTATATAGCCCTAAATCACTAGTGTCTCAAAGGGCTGCACAAACCACTGCGACATCCTCGGTAGGCCCACATAAGGGCAAGGAAAACTCACACCCAGTGGGACGTCGGTGACAATGATGACTATGAGAACCTTAGAGAGGAGGAAAGCAATGGATGTCGAGCGGGTCTAACATGATACTGTGAAAGTTCAATCCACAATGGATCCAACACAGTCGCAAGAGTCCAGTCCAAAGCGGATCCAACACAGCAGCGAGAGTCCCGTTCACAGCGGAGCCAGCAGGAAACCATCCCAAGCGGAGGCGGATCAGCATCGCAGAGATGTCCCCAGCCGATACACAGGCAAACATATGTTGTCTTTGTAGCATATTCAACTGAATATGGGTTGAAAATGATTTGCAAATCATTGTATTCTGTTTATATTTACATCTAACACAATTTCCCAACTCATATGGAAACGGGGTTTGTACTTAATTTAATAATTATTTACATTTATGAAAGAGTAATTCTGTTTGTAATAGAATTTTTAGTCATGTAACGACTATTATTATTGCTTTTTAAAACAGATATTCCAAACATTGTTAATTGATAAACTGTTTTATCAGGATATGGTGTATTTGCTCTTGCATCAATTTAAAAAGGTTCTTTTGTGGTCGAGTACCGAGGGAAGTTCATCTCAAGACATGAGCGGGACAAGAGACAGAAACCCTCTATAAATATCTTTACTATTTATCTGGCATTATATGCTCATAATGTTAACAACAAAAAGTGCTGATAATGTTATAATTAATAAGTTCTAACATTATTTTTATGTGTTTTGTTGCAGACACCAACTGTTGATGTTCTATCTCAACATTCTCCAGACTCATGTGACCGATAAACCGACTTCATCCCTCCAACAGGTTATTACTTGACTATTTTACTATCCACCCATCCATCCATTTTCTACTACCTGTCCCTTTTTTGGGTTGGCGGGGTGTGCTTGAGCCTATCTGAGCTGCATTCGGGCGGAAGGCGGAGTACACCCTGGACAAGTCGCCACCTCATTACACGGCCAACACAAATAGACAACATTTACACTCACATTCACACACTAGGGCCAATTTAGTGTTGCCAATCAACCTATCCCCAGGTGCATGTCTTTGGAGGTAAGATGAAGCCGGAGTACCCGGAGGGAACCCACGCAGTCACGGGGAGAACATGCAAACTCCACACAGAAAGATCACGAGCCCAGGATTTAACTCAGGACTACTCAGGACCTTCGATTTGTGACGCACATGCACTTACCGCGGTCCCACCGTGCTGCCCTATATCTGCTAAAAACTTGACACAACCTATACTTCAAAAGACATTTAATCCTTTTAACCTCTCACAGATCAGTTTATATGACAACATTTTTTAAGCGTACATCCATGTTAGTCTGTGGAATTTACAACTCATGTTTAGCAAAACAGGAGATGTTACAGGTCAGCAACATGAATTCTATATGTGATCACTTGTCATGTACTCATATTGTTTGAACTAAAAAAGACTTCAGTGTGTTTCATATAAGGTCCTCATATTTTTCTGAACCACATTAGTGTGTGTTACAATGTTTAATTCAAAGCTTTAAAATGAGTGTTTCAATCCAGGTCCTCATATTTTCTGAACCACATTTTAGTGAATGTTACATTCTTAAATAATAGTCTAAGAGCTAAAACGCTATAATAATCTTTACTGTTTATGTAGAATTATATGCTCAGAATATTATCAACCAAAAGTGGTTGTTAATGTTATAATTAATTAGTTCTGACATTATATTTTTGTGTTTTGTTGCAGACACCAACTGTTGGGGTTCTATCTCAACATTTTCCAGATTCAGATGTGAGCGATAAACCGACTTCATCCCTCCAACAGGTTATTACAAGTCTATTTTTACTGTATCTGCTCTAAATGTGACCCAACCTATATTTTGAAAGACATTTATTAATTTTAATCTCTCACAGATCAGTTTATATGACAACATTTTCGTAAGAGTACATAAATGTTAGTCAGTAAGGAGTTTGGAACTCATGTTTAGCAAAACAGGAGATGTTACAAGTCAACAACATACATTCTACATGTGACCCCTCGTCATGTCCTTATATTGTTTGAACCAAGAAAGACTTAGGTGTGTTTCATATAAGGTCCTCATATTTTCTAAACCAGATTAGTGTGTGTTACAATGTTAATGTCCAAGCTTTAAAATGTGTGTCTCAATTCAGGTCCTCATATTTTCTGAACCAGATTTTAGTGTGTTTTATATTCTTAATTAATTGTCTAAGAGCTGAAACTCTGTAATAATCTTTACTATTTATCTGGCATTGTATGCTCAGAGTTTTATCCACAAAAAGTGCTGATAATGTTATAATTAATTAGTTATGACATTATATTTTTGTGTTTTGTTGCAGAAACCAACTGTTGAGGTTCCATCTCAACATTCTCCAGATTCAGATGTGAGCCATTAACTGACTTCATCCCTCCAACAGGTTATTACATGTCTATTTTTACTATATCTGCTCTAAATTTGACCCAACCTATATTTTGAAAGACATTTATTTATTTTAATCTCTCACAGATCAGTTTATATGACAACTTTTTCGCAAGGGTACATCCATGTTAGTCAGTAGAAAGTTTAGAACTCATGTTTAGCAAAACAGGAGATGTTACAAGTCAACAACATAAATTTTACATGTGAGCACTCGTCATGTCCTTATATTGTTTGAAGCAAGAAAGACTTAGGTGTGTTTCATATAAGGTCCTCATATTTTCTGAACCAGAAAATGTGTGTTACAATGTTAATGTCAAAGCTTTAAAATGAGTGTCTCAATTCAGGTCCTCATATTTTCTGAACCAGATTTTTGTGTGTGTTACATTCTTAATGAATTGTCTAAGAGCTGAAACTCTGTAATAATCTTTACCCTTTATCTGGCATTGTATGCTCAGATTTTTATCAACAAAAAGTGGTGAGAATGTTATAATTAATTAGTTATGACATTATATTTTTGTGTTTTGTTGCAGAAACCAACTGTTGAGGTTCTATCTCAACATTCTCTAGATTCAGATGACAGCCATAAACCGACTTCATCCCTCCAACAGGTTATTACATGTCTATTTTTACTATATCTGCTCTAAATTTGACCCAACCTATATTTTGAAAGACATTTATTAATTTTAATCTCTCACAGATCAGTTTATATGACAACATTTTCGTAAGGGTACATCCATGTTAGTCAGTAGGGAGTTTGGAACTCATGTTTAGCAAAACAGGAGATGTTACAAGTCAACAACATAAATTCTACATGTGAGCACTCGTCATGTCCTCATATTGTTTGAACCAAGAAAGTGTGTTTCATATAAGGTCCTCATATTTTCTGAACCAGATTAGTGTGTGTTAAAATGTTAATGTCAAAGCTTTAAAATGAGTGTTTCAATTCAGAAAATGCAGTGCCTCTTGTTTACAGCCGGTTTTTGCAGCGCTGTTTTCATTGATCAAAGTATTTTTTCGGTGGTCGTGTTTTTGGTACATAACTTGTAAATAGTGCGCAAATAATAGGCTATATTTATATAAATACATTCAAACCCCGTTTCCATATGAGTTGGGAAATTGTGTTAGATGTACATATAAACAGGATACAATGATTTGCAAATAATTTTCAACCCCAATTCTGTTGAATATGCTACAAAGACAACATATTTGATGTTAAAACTGCTAAACATTTTTTTTGCAAAGAATTTAGGGATTTTACCATCTACGGTCCGTAAAATTATCAAAAGGTTCAGAGAATCTGGAGAAATCACTGCACGTAAGCGATGTACTGCATTAAAAACCGACATCAGTGTGTAAAAGATATCACCACATGGGCTCAGAAATACTTCAGAAAACCACTGTCAGTTACTACAGTTGGTTGCTACATCTGTAAATGCAAGTTAAAACTCTACTATGCAAAGCAAATGCCATTTATCAACAAGACAGAGGAACGCCGCGGGCTTCGCTGGGCCCGAGCTCATCTAGGATGGACTGATGCAAAGTGGAAAAGTGTTCTGTGGTCTGACGAGTCCACATTTCAAATTATATATGGAAATTGTGGACGTGGTGTTCTCCGGAACAAAGAGGAAAATAACCATCCGGCGCAAAGTTCAAAAGCCAGCATGTGTGATGGTATGGGGGTGTATTAGTGCCCAAGGCATGGGTAACTTACACATCTGAGAAGGCACCATTAATGCTGAATGGTCCATACAGGTTTTGGAGCAACATATGTTGTCATCCAAGCAACATTATCATGGACGCCCCTGCTTATTTCAGCAAAACAATGCCAAGCCACGTGTTACAACAGCGTGTCTTCGTAGTAAAAGAGTGCGGGTACTTTCCTGGCCCGCCTGCAGTCCAGACATGTCTCCCATCGAAAATGTGTAGCGCATTATGAAGCGTAAAACACGACAACTTAAGCTTTACATCAAGCAAGAATGGTAAAGAATTCCACTTTCAAAGCTTCAACAATTAGTTTCCTCAGTTCCCAAACGTTTATTGAGTGTTGTTAAAAGAAAATGTGATGTAACACAGTGGTGAACATGCCCTTTCCCAACTACTTTGGCACGTGTTGCAGCCATGAAATTCAAAGTTAATTATTATTTGCAAAAAAAAAAAAGTT
>NC_084620.1:57276566-57324066 GCF_033978795.1 Nerophis ophidion
CATGTTCTTATCTTCTTCATGTCCCCATCAAGTTCTTCTCAATGGCTACTCATCTTCTTGTAATGGTCTTATCATGTTTTTGTCATGTTCCTTTTATGTTCTTCTCATGGTTTTCTCATGTTCTTTTCATCTTTTTCATCATGGTTTTGTCATGTTCTGTCCATGTCCATGGTCTTCTCATGTTCTTATCTTCTTCATGTCCCCATCAAGTTCTTCTCATTGGCTACTCATCTTCTTGTAATGGTCTTATCATGTTTTTGTCATGTTCCTTTCATGTTCTTCTCATGGTTTTGTCATGTTCTCTTCATCTTTTTCATCATGGTTTTGTCATGTTCTGTCCATGGTCTTGTCATGTTCTGTTCATCTTCTTATTTTCTTAATGTCTCCATCAAGTTCTTCTCATTGGCTACTCATCTTCTTGTAATGGTTTTATCATGTTTCTGTCATGTTCCTTACATGTTCTTCTCATGGTTTTGTCATGTTCTCTTCATCTTTTTCATCATGGTTTTGTCATGTTCTGTGCATGGTCTTCTCATGGTCTTGTCATCTTCTTATCTTCTTCATGTCTCCATCAAGTTCTTCTCATTGGCTACTCATCTTCTTGTAATGGTCTTATAATGTTTATGTCATGTTCTTCTCATGGTTTTGTCATGTTCTCTTCATCTTTTTCATCGTGGTTTTGTCCTGTTCTGTTCATGGTCTTCTCATGGTCTTCTCATGTTCTGTTCATCTTATCTTCTTCATGTCTCCATTAAGTTCTTCTCATTGGCTACTCATCTTCTTGTCATGTTCTTCTCATGGTTTTGTCATGTTCTGTCCATGGTCTTCTCATGGTCTTCTCATGTTCTGTTCATCTTATCTTCTTCATGTCTCCATTAAGTTCTTCTCATTGGCTACTCATCATCTTGTAATGGTCTTATAATGTTTTTGTCATGTTCCTTTCATGTTCTTCTCATGGTTTTGTCATGTTCTGTCCATGGTCTTCTCATGGTCTTGTCTTGTTCTTATCTTCTTCATGTCCCCATCAAGTTCTTCTCATTGGCTACTCATCTTCTTGTAATGATCTTATGTTTTTGTCATGTTCCTTTCATGTTCTTCTCATGGTTTTGTCATGTTCTCTTCATCTTTTTCATCATGGTTTTGTCATGTTCTGTCCATGGTCTTCTCATGGTCTTGTCATCTTCTTATCTTCTTCATGTCTCCATCAAGTTCTTCTCATTGGCTACTCATCTTCTTGTAATGGTCTTATGTTTTTGTCATGTTCCTTTCATGTTCTTCTCATGGTTTTGTCATGTTCTCTTCATCTTTTTCCTCATGGTTTTGTCATGTTCTGTCCATGGTCTTCTCATGGTCTTGTCATGTTCTTATCTTCTTCATGTCTCCATCAAGTTCTTCTCATTGGCTACTCATTTTCTTGTAATGGTCTTATTATGTTTTTGTCATGTTCTTCTCATGGTTTTGTCATGTTCTCTTCATCTTTTTCATCGTGGTTTTCTCATGTTCTGTCCAGGGTCTTCTCATGTTCTGTTCATCTTCTTATCTTTTTCATGTCTCCATCAAGTTCTTCTCATTGGCTACTCATCTTCTTGTAATGGTCTTATCATGTTTTTGTCATGTTCCTTTCATGTTCTTCTCATGGTTTTCTCATGTTCTCTTCATCTTTTTCATCATGGTTTTGTCATGTTCTGTGCATGGTCTTCTCATGGTCTTGTCATCTTCTTATCTTCTTCATGTCTCCATCAAGTTCTTCTCATTGGCTACTCATCTTCTTGTAATGGTCCTATAATGTTTATGTCATGTTCTTCTCATGGTTTTGTCATGTTCTCTTCATCTTTTTCATCATGGTTTTGTCATGTTCTGTCCATGGTCTTCTCATGTTCTGTTCATCTTCTTATCTTCTTCATGTTCCCATCAAGTTCTTCTCATTGGCTACTCATCTTCTTGTAATGGTCTTATAATGTTTTTGTCATGTTCTTCTCATGGTTTTGTCATGTTCTCTTCAACTTTTTCCTCATGGTTTTGTCATGTTCTGTTCATGGTCTTCTCATGGTCTTGTCTTGTTCTTATCTTCTTCATGTCCCCATCAAGTTCTTCTCATTGGCTACTCATCTTCTTGTAATGGTCTTATTATGTTTTTGTCATGTTCTTCTCACGGTTTTGTCATGTTCTCTTCATCTTTTTCATCATGGTTTTGTCATTTTCTGTCCATGGTCTTCTCATGTTCTGTTCATCTTCTTATCTTCTTCATGTCTCCATCAAGTTCTTCTCATTGGCTACTCTTCTTGTAATGGTCTTATCATGTGTTTTTCATGTTCCTTTCATGTTCTTCTCATGGTTTTGTCATGTTCTCTTCATCTTTTTCATCATGGTTTTGTCATGTTCTGTCCATGGTCTTCTTATGTTCTGTTCATCTTCTTATCTTCTTCATGTCTCCATCAAGTTCTTCTCATTGGCTACTCATCTTCTTGTAATGGTCTAATAATGTTTTTGTCATGTTCCTTTCATGTTCTTCTCATGGTTTTCTCATGTTCTCTTCATCTTTTTCATCATGGTTTTGTCATGTTCTGTCCATGGTCTTCTCATGTTCTGTTCATCTTCTTATCTTCTTCATGTCCCCATCAAGTTCTTCTCATTGGCTACTCATCTTCCTGTAATGGTCTTATCATGTTTTTGTCATGTTCCTTTCATGTTCTTCTCATGGTTTTGTCATGTTCCATCAAATTATTCTCATTGGCTTCTCATGTTCTTATAATGGTCTACTCGTGTTTTTGTCATGGTCTGTTCATCTTCTCATCTTCTTATTGTCCCCATTAAGTTCTTCTCATTGGCCTCGTTTGTTCCTATCATGGTCTTCTCATGTTTTTGTCATGTTCTGTTCATCTTCTTAATGTCCACATCAAGTTCTTCTCATTGGCTTCTCATGTTCTCATCATGGTCTTCTCATGGTTTTGTGATGTTCTTTTCATCTTCCTCTCATAGTTTTTTTATGTTCTGTTCATCTTCTTATCTTCTTAATGTCCCCATCAAGTTTATTCTCATTGACTTCATATGTTGTTATAATGGTCTTCTCATGGTTTTGTCATGTTCTGTTCATCTTCTTCTCATGGTTTTGTCATGTTCTGTTCCATTAAGTTCTTCTCATTGGCTTCTCATGTTCTTATGATGGTCTTTGCATTGTTTTGTCATGTTCTGTTCATCTTCTTATCTTCATAATGTCCCCATCAAGTTCTTCTCATTTGCTTCTCATGTTCTCATCATGGTCTTCTCATGCTTTTGTGATGTTCTGTTCATTTTCTTCTCATGGTTTTGTCATGTTCTGTTCATCTTCTTATCTTCTTAATGTCCCCATCAAGTGTATTGTCATTGGCTTCTCATGTCATTCTAGTGGTCTTGTCATGGTTTTGTCATGTTCTGTTCCATCAAGTTCTTCTTATTGGCTTATTGGATTCTCATGTCCTTATGATGGCCTTTGCATCGTTTTGTCATGTTCTGTTCATCTTCTTATCTTCATAATGTCCCCATCAAGTTCTTGTCATTAGCTTCTCATGTTCTCATCATGGTCTTCTCATGCTTTTGTGATGTTCTGTTCATTTTATTCTCATGGTTTTGTCATGTTCTGTTCATCTTCTTATCTTCTTAATGTCCCCATCAAGTTCTTCTCATTGGCTTCTCATGTTCTTATGATGGCCCTCGCATCGCTTTGTCATGTTCTGTTCATCTTATCTTCTTAATATTACTATCAAGTTCTTCTCATTGGCTTCTCGTGTTCTTATAATGGTCTTCTCATGGTTTTTTCATGTTCTGATCATCTTCTTATCTTCTTAATGTCTCCAAGTTCTTCTCATTGACTTCACATGTTGTTATAATGGTCTTCTCATGGTTTTGTCATGTTCTGTTCATCTTCTTCTCATGGTTTTGTCATGTTCTGTTCCATCAAGTTCTTCTCATTGGCTTCTCATGTTCTTATGATGGCCTTTGCATTGTTTTGTCATGTTCTGTTCATCTTCTTATCTTCATAATGTCCCCATCAAGTTCTTCTCATTAGTTTCTCATGTTCTCCTCATGCTTTTGTGATGTTCTGTTCATCTTCTTATCTTCTTAATGTCCCCATCAAGTTTATTCTCATTGGCTTCTCATGTCATTATAATGGTCTTCTCATGGTTTTGTCATGTTCTTTTCCATCAAGTTCTTCTCATTGGCTTCTCATGTTCTTATGATGGCCTTCGCATTCTTTTGTCATGTTCTGTTCATGTTCTTATAATGGTCTTTTCGTGTTTTTGTCATGCTCTCTTCATCTTCTTCTCTTGGTTTTGTCATGTTCTGTTCATCTTCTTATCTTCTTCATGTCCCCATCAAGTTTATTCTCATTGGCGTCGCATGTTCTTTTCATGTTCATCTCATCTTCTTAATGTCTTTATGGTGTTTTTACCTAAAATGTCTTTTCCCCATGTGCTTCTCATG
Organism: Nerophis ophidion; assembly: GCF_033978795.1. Classification (NCBI taxonomy): domain Eukaryota; kingdom Metazoa; phylum Chordata; class Actinopteri; order Syngnathiformes; family Syngnathidae; genus Nerophis; species Nerophis ophidion. The sequence continues at coordinate 57,281,028 of NC_084620.1, forward strand.
TTTGTCTCATTTTCTTAATGTCCTTTCTCATGTTCTTCCTCTGATGGTCTTCTCATGTTTTTCCCATCTTCATCTCATCTTCCTAATGTACCATGTTCTTCTCGTGGGTTTTTCTTGTCTTTCTTGTTGTTGTTCATGGTTTTTTATCTTATTTTCTCATGTTCTCCTCGTTATTAATGTTTTTTCTAATGTTTATTTCATGTTCCTCATGTTCTTATGACGGTTTTGTTTTTGTCCGTTAGTTCTCATGTTTTGTCGTGTTTTTCCATGTTCCTCTGTTTTCCTTCTTCTAACGTGTTCTCATATTGCTTTTGTGTTCTTCTCATGTTCCTTCATTGTTCCTCATGCTCTTCTCGTTCTGTTTAATGTTCTCTTCAACATTCTTCTCACATGTTCGTCACCTGTTCTCATGCTTCTCATATTTTGCTCCTGTTCCTCACGTGTGTCCTCTACTTCTCATGTCCTCTAATATTCCCATCATGCTCCTCCAATGCTCTTCTCATGTTCCTCTCATGTTTCCTGATATTTTGTTCTCCTCATATCCCTCTCAATTCATAGTTTTCCTCATTTTCCTGATGTTCTTATCCCTCCTACCATTTGTTTCCTCATCTTCAACTCTTCTGTTGTTTTGTTTTGTCATGCTCTTCATCCGTTCCTCTGCAGCGTTGAACGAGATGACTCCTGAAGTGTGTGAGCTCGCAGAGTAATCTGATTACTGAGATCGTGCTGATTCCTCATTATTTCTTCTTTTTAGATATTATTATTATCGTCGCCCGGGGGCTGCTTTTATGTGGTGCTGTGATGGATGTGCTCGCCCGGTGAGAAATATTACTTCTCGCGGCTCATAGTTTGCAGAAAGCGTGTAATCCTTCAGATTAGCGGCGCTCGCATGATGGATGGCGGCCTCGCCGTCTGTGAATAATCAAAACGGAGAAGCGTTGGGAGGCGGGGATCGAACGGCGGTTTGTTGTCCTGCAAGTCACATTTTTTCCAACACAAATATGTGTTCTCTTATTTCCATGTCTTAGATGTTGTTGTTGTTGACGTGTATGTTGAATCATGTTGCCTTCTTAAAGGGCCAGCAGCATGTAAATAAGTAGGAATGATTAATATGATAACCCCATTTCCATATGAGTTGGGAAATTGTGTTTGATGTAAATATAAACAGAATACAAAGATTTGCAAATCCTTTTCAACCCATATTCAGTTGAATATGCTACAAAGACAACATATTTGATGTTCAAACTCATAAACTTTATTTTTTCTTAGAATTTCATGGCTGCAATACATGCTGAAGTAGTTGGGAAAGGGCATGTTCACCACTGTTACATCACCTTTTCTTTTAACAACACTCAATAAACGTTTGGGAACTGAGGAAACCAATTGTTGAAGCTTTTGAAAGTGGAATTCTTTCCTATTCTTGTTTTATGTAGAGCTTCAGTCCTTCAACAGTCCGGGGTCTCCGCTGGTTTATTTTACGCTTCATAATGCGCCACACATTTTCCATGGGAGACAAGTCTGGACTGCAGGCGGGACAGGAAAGTACCCGCACTCTTTTTTTACGAAGCCACGCTGTCCTAAATGTGGCTTGGCATTGTTTTGCTGAAATAAGCAGGGGCGTCCATGAAAAACACGGCGCTTGGATGGCAGCATATGTTGTTCCAAAACCTGTATGTACCTTTCAGCATGAATGGTGCCTTCACAGATGTGTAAGTTACCCATGCCTTGGGCACTAATGCACCCCCATACCATCACACATGCTGGCTTTTACACTTTGCGTCTAACAGTCTGGATGGTTTGCTTCCCCTTTGGTCCGGGTGACACAATGTCAAATATTTGCCCCAAAAAATTTGAAGTGTGGACTCGTCAGACCACAGAACACTTTTCCACTTTGCATCAGTCCATCTTAGATGATCTCGGGCCCAGAAAAGCCGGCGGCGTTTCTGGATGTTGTTGATAAATGGCTTTGGCTTTGCATAGTAGAGCTTTAACTTGCACTTACGGATGTAGCGACAAACTGTATTTAGTGACAGTGGTTTTCTGAAGTGTTCCTGAGCCCATGTGGTGATATCCTTTAGAGATTGATGCGGGTTTTTGATACAGTGCCGTCTGAGGGATTGAAGCAAAGTTCAAAAGCCAGCATGTGTGATGGTGAAGTGAATTATATTTATGTAGCGCTTTTCTCTAGTGACTCAAAGCGCTTTTACATAGTGAAACCCAATATTTAAGTTACATTTAAACCAGTGTGGGTGGCACTGGGAACAGGTGTGCGTGCGCTGCCCATCATGCTCCTCTGCTGGTAAAACCAGCAATGTCACCAGCAAATTTTTAGAGGCGGTTGTTAGAATAATCATGTATATATATTATTACACAATTTTAGTATGCTTAAAGTCTGTTGCTATAGTTATTAGCTGTTGTGCTTAAGCTGTACTTTTTATATCTGTGCAAGGACAAAAACTTCTTGTCTGAGGGGGTGGCCTCAGCCGCATCTTTGTTTTAGCCCGCTAACAGCCAAGGACTTCAACGAAGATAAGACGACAGTACGCAGACGAAGCAGAGACAAGGCGAAATCACAAGGCCCCGGCACATTCCGTCACGTATTGTGCGTCCTGGACCTGCTTTGCATAACATATGTGACCACTCCTTTTCGAGGCGGCCTCAGTGATGTTGACTGTGGAACTCCTGAATAAATAGAGGAACGCGGGAGCTGAACCTTAGAGCGTAGGTCGAGACTGTGACCAAGTGTGCAGCGCCATGCGTTCTCCTCATGATCTAAATTTAACTCTGTCTCTGCACGGTTCCTTGCTTCTTGTCTGTTAAATAGATGTCATCAGTGTTTGAACCTGACAGTGGTATAGTACTGTGACAAACTTAAGCCGTCGTGTGGGTGAATTATATTTATATAGCGCTTTTCTCTAGTGACTCAAAACGCTTTTACATAGTGAAACCCAATATTTAAGTTACATTTAAACCAGTGTGGGTGGCACTGGGAACAGGTGGGTAAAGTGTCTTGCCCAAGGACACAACGGCAGTGACTAGGATGGCGGAAGCAGGAATCGAACCTGCGACCCTCAAGTTGCTGGCACGACCACTTACCAACTGAGCTATACCGGTATGGGGGTGCGTTAGTGCCCAAGGCATGGGTAACTTACACATCTGTGAAGGCACCATTAATGCTGAAAGGTACATACAGCTTTTGGAACAACATATGCTGCCATCCAAGCGCCGTCTTTTTCATGGACGCCCCTGCTTATTTCAGCAAGACAATGCCAAGCCACATTCAGCACGTGTTACAACAGCGTGGCTTGGTAAAAAAAGAGTACGGGTACTTTTCCCGGCCAGACATGTCTCCCATGGAAAATGTGTGGCGCATTATGAAGCGTAAAATACGACGGCGGAGACCCCGGACTGTTGAAGGACTGAAGCTCTACATAAAACAAGAATGGGAAAGAATTCCAATTTCAAAGCTTCAACAATTAGTTTCCTCAGTTCCCAAACGTTTATTGAGTGTTGTTAAAAGAAAGGGTTATGTAACACAGTGGTGAACATGCCCTTTCCCAACTACTTTGGCATGTGTTGCAGCCATGAAATTCTAAGTTTATTATTATTTGCAAGAAAAAAAAAAAGTTTGAGTTTGAACATCAAATATGTTGTCTTTGTAGCATATTCAACTGAATATGGGTCGAAAATGATTTGCAAATCATTGTATTCTGTTTATATTTACATCGAACACAATTTCCCAGCTCATATGGAAACGGGATTTGGAAATGTTTATGATCATTTATGTTGTTATTGTTTGTTTTAACGGGGAGCCTAACAGAAACATTTGATGAGCAGCACAGCTGAGAGGGAGGGAGGAAGAAAGAAAGGGGAGGCCAGATAAGATGGGGCCTGACGGGAAGGTGGCGCTGGCGGCTGCTCCCTGCAACACGTAATCAGGCCGGGGAGCCAGGATCTTTAATGGCTGTCAATTAAAAACTAATTAGGGGGTGTAAGCTCAGCGAGATGGGCTATCAGTCCATTTATCATCACGCACGCTCATTGTACTCACTATTTGTCACTTCTCGCTTTCTCCCCTCTGGCATTGATGAATCACACTGGCCTACACACACACACACACACACACACACACATACACACTCGCACACACACGCCGTAAATACATATAGAGCTGGTTCAGCGGTAATGGACACGTCCCCTCCTCCATCTCTTTCATTTGCCAGCACCAATTGGCTGGAAATGAATGGCAAATTGCAGAATTTGACCCCGATGGATTCTCATCAGCCGACGAGAGGCAGGTGAAGGAAGTGCCTCACGGACGCCACAAGCAGGCCGCCGACAGGTCTGACGGCACATGAACACCATGTCTATGGTCGCGAAGAAGAAGGTCTGTACCGACATACTGATGAATCATATTTGGTAGTTGTGGAAAGGCGGAGCCGACGGTCCGACAGTGCGGCAGGGCATGCTGGAGCCCGGCCCAAGATAGCGGAGAGGAGGCGGGGTATTCGAGCGAGCGGCGAGGCGGGGCGTGCCGGGAGAGACGCCGCAGACGAGATCAGGTGCGCAGGTCGCAATCATTTCTCCTCTCAGTGTGTAAAATGGGAGAAGGAGGATAGATCGGGGTAGGAGTCGGAGAGCCTGCAGCAGTGGATGAGGAGCGAAAGCGAGAAAGAGCAAGACGCAAACGACGGCTGAAGAGCGAGACGGAGGAGCGAGCAGTGGGAGCAATGACGGCGAAAAAGACATCCTTTATTGCAAAATAAACAACAGTCAAACTCGCTGATCAAGAATGTCCTTCCTGGGTGGTCCATTGAACCCTGGCGGCATAGCTCGGATGGTAGAGTGGCCGTGCCAGCAACTTGAGGGTTGCAGGTTCGATTCCCGCTTGTGCCATCCTAGTCACTGCCGTTGTGTCCTTGGGCAAGACACTTTACCCACCTGCTCTCAGTGCCACCCACACTGTTTTAAATGTAACTTAGATATTGGGTGTCACTATGTAAAGCGCTTTGAGTCACTTGAGAAAAGCGCTATATAAATATAATTCACTTCACTTCAGCCGCACGACGGCTTAAGTTTGTCACAGTATTATACCGCTGTCAGGTTCAAACACTGATGACCTCTATTAAACAGACAAGAAGCAAGGAACCGTGCAGAGACAGAGTTCAATTTAGCTCATGAGGAGAACGCATGGAGATGCACACATGGTCACAGTCTCGCCCTACGCTCTAAGGTTCAGCTCCCACGTTCCTCTATTTATTCAGGAGTTCCACAGTCAACATCACTGAGGCCGCCTCTTAAAGGAGTGGTCACATATGTTATGCAAAGCAGGTCCAGGACGCACAATACGTGACGGAATGTGCCGGGGCCTTGTGATTTCGCCTTGTCTCTGCTTCGTCTGCGTACTGTCGTCTTATCTTCGTTGAAGTCCTTGAAGTCCTTGGCTGTTAGCGGGCTAAAACAAAGACGCGGCTGAGGCCACCCCCTCAGACAAGAAGTTTTTGTCCTTGCACAGATAGAAAAAGTACAGCTTAAGCACAACAGCTAATAACTATAGCAACAGACTTTAAGCATACTAAAATTGTCTAATAATATATATACATGATTATTCTAACAACCGCCTCTAAAAATTTGCTGGTGACATTGCTGGTTTTACCAGCAGAGGAGCATGACGGGCAGCGCACACACACAGAGTACTTACAAGCAGACACAGTTTGTAGACAGAAAAGTTATAACTCTGAAACACCCTCAGGAAGAGCTGCTTTAAGACATGGCTAGCTAGCTAGCGGCTAACGTTCATCCGCAGTGTTTTAGCTACTTCTAAATCACTAATCCACGCCTCCATGGTGAGACATAATGTACATTATCACTGGAGGACAAGGAACAGCTAAACATGCTACACACCATAGCTCACTGGCGTCACAATGTAAACAAACGCCATGGGTGGATCTACACCTGACATCCACTGCAATGATACCAAGTACTATGATTACGTCATAGTAGTATCGTCAAAAAATATGTTTTCCTTTTTTTTAAATGTATATTATGTTTATAAAGTCTTGAAATATGTCCCTGGACACATAAGGACTTTGAATATGACCAATGTATGATCCTGTAACTACTTGGTATCGGATCGATACCTAAATGTGTGGTATCATCCAAAACTAATGTAAAGTATCAAAGAAGAGAAGAATAAGTGATTATTACATTTAACAGAGTTGTAGATAGAACATGTTCAAACTTAAAACAGTGTGTAACACCTACCCTTTACATCAATATTTCTTCACCAGAATTACTATTGGTTTATTACAAATTATATTTTATCCTATGACTCTGTGACTACTTGGTATCGGATCGATACCTAAATGTGTGGTATCATCCAAAACTAATGTCAAGTATCAAAGAAGAGAAAAATAAGTGATTATTACATTTTAACAGAAGTGTAGATAGAACATGTTAAAACAGAAAGTAAGCAGATATTAACAGAAAATGAACAAGTAGATTAATAATCCATTTTTTACAGTTTGTCTCTCATAATGTGTAGAAAATAATAGGTGTATAAATGACACAATATGTTACTGCAGACTAATTTTGTTTACTTACTACTAAAAGACGAGTTGTGTAGTATGTTCAAAATTTTATTTAAGGACTAAATGACAATAATAAACATATGTTTCATCTACACTAACATTTTTTGGTTCAAATAAAGACGATTATGCCATTCTTTATTACAAAAGTAATAAATATATATAATAGCTTACCGTATTTCCTTGAATTGCCGCCGGGGCGCTAATTATTTTAAAACCTTTTCTCACTCCGGCGCTTACCAAAGGCATGCGGTAAATTTAGCCCTGCGCTTAATTTGAGTGTGATGTAAGGATACCATCATGAAAGCACATTTAATAAAAAAAAACTTTATTATGTTCTTACATTTACTTATAAATGAAGTCCATGCGCAGCTCCTTCTGATCAAAAGCATCGATAACTTGTTTATAGAAGTCTTCCTTATCTTTCTTCAGTTTTAAAAGTCTCTCTGTCTCGATGGAGATCTTCCTTTATCACCTCCTGCTCCGACTGAAAGTCCAGTTTAGAAAACTGTTTTATTTTAGATATGTAATCCTCCATGTTAAAAGTGCAAGCGAGAGGAAAAAATAAACGATCGCTGCTTGTTGTCACTTCTTCTGCAGCCGAGTAGTCGCAAGAAGGATCACTAGCGCCCTCTACCACCAGGAGGCGGGAGTCATTTGATGACTCACATTTGACACACGCAGCTACGGTGTATTAATAAAACATAGCTGCTTACTGTTCTTTTTAGCATATTCAATAGCTTGGACCTTAAATCCTACTGAATAGCTCTTAATCTTCTTCCCTTTATGTGATTTTAAATGATTGAAATCAGCCTCCTTTATTTTGAAAATGATGACGGGTGAAGTGTCACTCGTGACGTGACGAGTTTGACCCGGGGGAAATTCTAGACATGAGCTAATAAAAATAATATTTTGCCAAACGAGTTTGCCCCGGCGTTAATCCTGAGCCGGCAGTAATGCTAAGCATGCGCTAATTATTTTGCTAAACAAGTTTGACCCGGCAGTAATTCTAGTCAGGCGCATACTATATACCCGGCGGCAATTCAAGGAAATACGGTATTTGTATTCCATGACCTCCCACATTCATCCATCTTCTTCCGCTTATCCGAGGTCGGGTCGCGGGGGCAACAACCTAAGCAGGGAAACCCAGACTTCCCTCTCCCCAGCCACTTCGTCCAGCTCTTCCCGGGGGATCCCGAGGCCTTCCCAGGCCAGCCGGGAGACATAGTCTTCCCAACGTGTCGTGGTCTTCCCCGTGGCCTCCTACCGGTTGGACGTGCCCTAAACACCTCCCTAGGGAGGCGTTCGGGTGGCATCCTGACCAGATGCCCGAACCACCTCATCTGGCTCCTCTCGATGTGGAGGAGCAGCGGCTTTACTTTGAGTTCCTCCCGGATGGCAGAGCTTCTCACCCTATCTCTAAGGGACAGGAAACTCATTTGGGCCGCTTGTACCCGTGATCTTATCCTTTCGGTCATGACCCAAAGTTCATGACCATAGGTGAGGACGGGAACGTAGATCGACCGGTAAATTGAGAGCTTCGCCTTCCGGCTCAGCTCCTTCTTCACCACAACGGATCGGTACAACGTCCGCATTACTGAAGACGCCGCACCGATCCGCCTGTCGATCTCACGATCCACTCTTCCCCCACTCGTGAACAAGACTCTTAGGTACTTGAACTCCTCCACTTGGGGCAGGGTCTCCTCCCCAACCCGGAGATGGCATTCCACCCTTTTCCGGGCGAGAACCATGGACTCGGACTTGTTTGAACCACGGCAGAGTTAGTCCTGTCATGACACACGGAGGCAGATAGGGGGCAGCACCTCGGTCCTACACTCTCACAGTCTTTAAGGCTCCTCAGGGTGTGTGGTGTGGGGGGGATGGGGATCATGAATAAGACACCCATGTGACCTCTGCCGCCGCCGTCAAGGCCGTCTTTGTCCTGCCTCACAGACAGGCTCTATCCCGTCTTGGCCCTCCTCTCCCTCGCTTTTGTCCAACCAGTCATGCAATATGGATGAAGCGGCGTTCCCCGCGTACACTGGACGCCCCCGTGGATGCTCTGACCCCGCCCCGCCGGCTTTCAACTCTGACCTTTGTGACTGTGCCGGCAATCAGCCTGCATCACCCGTCACGTGGTCACATGTGCTCTCTGAATGAGCACTTTGTAGCCCACACACACACACACACACACACACACACACACATGACATGCGTGCTGGGGGTCAGACGCAGTTAAAATTGAACCAAAATCTAAGGAACTTGCATGTAACTTGAAGGACATTTCAGCCAATCAGGAGCCTGAAGAAAGTCGATAGTAGGAAAGGAACAACAGTAAATGTGTCAAATCCTATATGTGTGTCATTTAATCTCCATGTAAAGTCCTTTTTTTTTTTTTTGCAAATGTAGTGGCTGATTTCTGTCCTAAATCTGTTCTGGGTAACTTTCAACCTCGATACATTGGGAAGGACACGACATAAAAGGTCAAGCCACCCTGAACATTGGAGAGTTACATAAGTTATGTCACAAATCAGGTCAACATGGAGCGTTATGTCACAAATCAGGTCAAGCCTAATGTGCGCTCTTTCTTAATTATTTCACGAGGGTTCACCATCTTTTCGTCTCATGAGACACTGTCTGTTTGTCACACCTATGGATCATGTTTTGTTTTGTCTTGTAATGTTTTTGATTTAGGACATTCAGTCACGTTTTGCACTTCCTGGTTTTGTTTGCTACCATGCCGACTCATTAGTTGTCACCTGTCACGTCCCTGCTCTCAGCCTCACACCTGTTTTCACTAATGACATGTGGCTGTGTTGGAGCCACTATGGATTGAACTTTCACAGTATCATGTTAGACCCGCTCGACATCCATTGCTTTCGGTCCCCTAAAGGGGGGGGTTGCCCACATCTGAGGTCCTCTCCAAGGTTTCTCATAGTCAGCATTGTCACTGGCGTCCCACTGGATGTGAGTTCTCCCTGCCCACTGGGTGTGAGTTTTCCTTGCCCTTTTGTGGGTTCTTCCGAGGATGTTGTAGTCGTAATGATTTGTGCAGTCCTTTGAGACATTTGTGATTTGGGGCTATATAAATAAACATTGATTGATTGATTGATAATGATCAGAACTATTTAAGTCACTCCTTTTTCTTGTCTTCGTCCTGGGATCCTCACATGTGCACGCACCCTACCCATGCTGTACCTCCTTCAAGTCCTTGTCCATAGTTCCATGCCGTGTAAGTTTTTTTCGTAGTAATGCCATTGTGCTAGTTTTGTTTATAGTTTATTATATTCATGCCATCGTGCTGTTTCTGTTCATAGTTCGTTCATGCCAATCAAGCAAGTGTTTTAGTTTCACGTTTGTACTTTTTAGCCAAGTTTCTACCTCCTTGTGAGCGCCCTTAGTTTGTTTATTTTTTATTAGTGTTTAAATAAAAAAAACATGTACCTGAATTCACGCCAGGCTCGTCCTGTAATCCCGCTGCGTCGAAGGAGCACACACCATCCATGTCCAAGCCTAGTTATGACACTGTTTTAATATCGATTTAATCCAACTGATTGCGAGTAATTAAAACTGTTGTAACAAACTCTCTATTGCTCCTGTTTAAGATTCGGACTTTTCGACCACATAAAATTGGCTACCACTAACAGGATGAGGCCCTGGGTTAAATCCCCGACTTTCTACTATCCATCCATCCATCCATCCATTTTCTACCGCTTATTCCCTTTCGGGGTCGCGGGGGGCGCTGGCGCCTATCTCAGCTACAATCGGGCGGAAGGCAGGGTACACCCTGGACAAGTCGCCACCTTATCGCAGGGCCAACACAGATAGACAGACAACATTCACACACTAGGGCCAATTTAGTGTTGCCAATCAACCTATCCCCAGGTGCATGTCTTTGGAGGTGGGAGGAAGCCGCAGTACCCGGAGGGAACCCACGCATTCACGGGGAGAACATGCAAACTCCACACAGGAAGATCCCGAGCCTGGATTTGAACCCAGGACTGCAGGAACTTCGTATTGTGAGGCAGACGCACTAACCCCTCTGCCACCGTGAAGCCCAGACTTTCTACTACACAAATAAAATCTATTATTTTTATTATGTAATCTAAAATTGCAATATAAATGTATACAGTATAAATACGGTAAAGGTTACAATGCTATATGGTTGTAATACAAAATAAAATACAGTATAAATGGTACACAATAAAAGAGACAATATGTATGCAATAACTTATTAAATGCGATATAAATTTAATACAATATGATTTTTTTTTTAAATTAAGAGTTCTATTTCATTTAATATGCAATATAAAATACATGTTTTACAATGGTGTTCAAAATAAAAGTCAATGTCATATACAATTAAATATAAGTGTAACACATTGTTATTAAAATAAAATATAAATATAATATAACAGTATTTTAAATAAAATATTAGTCTAATAGAATATAATGTGCAGTGAATATAATACAATCATATTTAAAATACAACATAATACATTATTTAAAATTAAATATAATGTAATATTATTTAAATCCGATGAGTGTATTTAAAATACAATATGAATGTAACGATAGTATTTAGAATATAATACAAATGTAATAAATATGATGTATAACAGTTGTTGTACAATAGAAATTTAAGAAATATAAAGTATAATACAATGATATATACAATAGAAATATAGTACAATATAATTTATAATACATGCGTACTAAAATATAAAATGCAATATAAATGTAATACAATATAATGTGTAATACAAAATAAAATGTGATACAATATAAAGTATAATACATTAGAAATGTAATATAAAGTACTGTATAATACATGTGAAATAAAGTATGATTCTTAAACAATACAAATGTAATAAATATAATATATAACATGTGTAATACAATATAAAATAAAGTACAAATGGAATAAATATAAAGTATAATACAATATTATATGCAATTGAAATGCAATAAAAAAAAGACATTTTTTAGGAAACTTTTGTTTTGAAGGGGTTTTTGCCAACTTCCTGTTGATTTCTGCTCTAAGAAGTCAGAGTATGAAATCTAGGTCTAAGTCAGACCTACACAGATGTTTTTGTTTCATGTCTCTACGACATTCCTACTGGAAGTTACAAGCAGTTTTGCCCGTGTTTGCTATAGGGCAATTTTGAGGTTTGGGTTTTGGTTTTTTGATTAAATCACATTTTTCGCCAGTCCTGATGTGTGTGTTAAATTTGGTGGGTTTTGAAGCATGTTGAGGGAGTCAAATTACAGCTCAAAGCTGCGGCGGAATAATAATAAAGAATAATAATAATAATAACAAAACCTTAGAAATACAATAGGGTCCTCTGTCCCAAAGGGACATTCGGTCCATAAGATTTATTATACATTTGTAATAAATTTAAAATGCAATATAAATATAATAAAATATAATGATTTATTATACATTTGTAATGAACATAAAATGCAATATAAATATAATACTATATAAAGTGTTATACACGTGTAATACAAAATAAAATACAAAATGTAATACAATATAAAGTATATAATACATGTGTAAATGAAGGAGATAAATACAAAATGAATGAAAAATGTATTACAATATTAAATGCAATATAAATGTAATACAATGTAATGTATAATACATGTGTAATAAAATATAAAATGCAATATAAATGTATAATACCCGTGTAATATAAAATACAAAATAAATGTGATACAATGTAAAATATAATACAATATTAAATACTATAGAAATTTGATAAATATAAAGTATAATACATGTGTAATACAATATAAAATACCATACATTCGTAATAAATACAAAGTATAATACAATATTATATGCAATTGAAGTGCAATACAATATAATACATGTGTAATAAAATATAAAATACAATACACGTGTAATACAAAATAAAATTCAAAAAAATGTGATTCAATGTAAAGTATAATACATGTGTAATACAATATTAAATACAATAGAAATGTGATACAATATGAAGTACAGTACATGTGTAATACAATATAAAATACAATAGAAATGTAATAAATATGAAGTATAATACATGTGTAATACAATATAAAGTATAAGAGACGATATAAATACAGTACAAAAGCAGAAAAGCATTACCTCTACCTTTTAATAGTAAATAATCATTTAAAATGGGTCTTTTAATGGGTCTTTAATTTTTTATTTTCTATTTTTCAGAACTTGTCATGCTGGTCTACATAACTAGTAAACAATGGTTCTTGGGCCAAAACTGTGCATACATTTTTCTGTAAAATTTTTTATTTTAGGCCACTTTCTGGCTCATTCTAAAACACATTTGTTCTTGAGAGGCGGAGTTGTTATATGCAAATGAAGCCCACCTGCCCACCCCCCCTTACGCTTTGTTGTTTTGCCAAGACCGTATAGCACTTGCACACTGGTCTGATGTTCAACTTCTACCCAGTAAATCCTGGACATATTCATGCGTGTATTATTTTATATTATTATTATTATATTATATTATATATTGATATTAAAATGCTTGTCTATTCCATATAATAATTATATTACTAACTGCACGGAACCAATTAAAAGTACTTTTTTAGGACATTCATTCCCTATTTTGCCCTAAAAAAGGTGATGTCATGTCTTCCAGTACAAGGCCAAGCTAGCTACACAACAACTTGAGATATTATTATTATTCATATTATTAATAATAACATATTATTCGCACATTTCTAACCGACTGCTATTGTCTACAGTTTTATTATCTCCCCCTCAATAAATAGTCCTCAATTTTTAACATAGTTTTTACTGAAAAATGCATCATTTTGTGCGGGTTTGTGGTTTGGACTCTTCTTTGCACAGCTGTAAAGTGACTACTTCACAGATGAAGGAGGCACAAACCATTATTTAATATTATAAAATATTATTATTATGGTATTATTGTGTATTATTTTGTTGGACTGATTAATAATCATTGGGTTTCATCGTGGGCATGATGTTGTAGTTTAGAAGTAGCTAGAACACTGTGGATGGATGTTAGCCGCTAGCTAGCTAGCCATGTCTTAAAGCAGCTCTTTCAGTGGACTGGACTATCACAATATTAGGTTGGATCCACTATGGACTGGACTTTCACACTATTATGTTAGATCGACTATGGACTGGACTTTCACACTATTATGTTAGATCCACTATGGACTGGACTTTCACACTATTATGTTAGATCGACTATGGACTGGACTCTCACACTAATATGTTAGATCCACTATGGACTGGACTCTCACTATTATGTTAGACTATGGACTGGACTCTCACTACTATGTTAGATCCACTATAGACTGGACTGTCACACTATTATGTTAGATCGACTATGGACTGGACTCTCTCACTATTATGTTAGATCCACTATGGACTGGATTCTCAAACTATTATGTTAGATCCACTATGGACTGGACTCTCACTATTATGTTAGATCCACTATGGACTGGACTCTCACACTATTATGTTAGATCCACTATGGACTGGACTCTCACACTATTATGTTAGATCCACTATGGACTGGACTCTCACACTATTATGTTAGATCCACTATGGACTGGACTCTCTCACTATTATGTTAGATCCACTATGGACTGGATTCTCAAACTATTATGTTAGATCCACTATGGACTGGACTCTCACTATTATGTTAGATCCACTATGGACTGGACTCTCACACTATTATGTTAGATCCACTATGGACTGGACTCTCACACTATTATGTTAGATCCACTATGGACTGGACTCTCACACTATTATGTTAGATCCACTATGGACTGGACTCTCACTATTATGTTAGATCCACAATGGACTGGACTCTCACACTATTATGTTAGATCCACTATGGACTGGACTCTCACTATTATGTTAGATCCACTATGGACTGGACTCTCACACTAATATGTTAGATCCACTATGGACTGGACTTTCACACTATTATGTTAGATCCACTATGGACTGGACTCTCACACTAATATGTTAGATCCACTATGGACTGGACTTTCACACTATTATGTTAGATCCACTATGGACTGGACTCTCACACTAATATGTTAGATCCACTATGGACTGGACTCTCACTATTATGTTAGACTATGGACTGGACTCTCACTACTATGTTAGATCCACTATAGACTGGACTTTCACACTATTATGTTAGATCGACTATGGACTGGACTCTCTCACTATTATGTTAGATCCACTATGGACTGGATTCTCAAACTATTATGTTAGATCCACTATGGACTGGACTCTCACTATTATGTTAGATCCACTATGGACTGGACTCTCACACTATTATGTTAGATCCACTATGGACTGGACTCTCACACTATTATGTTAGATCCACTATGGACTGGACTCTCACACTATTATGTTAGATCCACTATGGACTGGACTCTCACTATTATGTTAGATCCACAATGGACTGGACTCTCACACTATTATGTTAGATCCACTATGGACTGGACTCTCACTATTATGTTAGATCCACTATGGACTGGACTCTCACACTAATATGTTAGATCCACTATGGACTGGATTTTCACACTATTATGTTAGATCCACTATGGATTGGACTTTCACACTATTATGTTAGATCGACTATGGACTGGACTCTCAGACTAATATGTTAGATCCACTATGGACTGGACTCTCACTATTATGTTAGATCCACTATGGACCGGACTTTCACACTATTATGTTAGATCCACTATGGACTGGACACTCACACTAATATGTTAGATCCACTATGGACTGGATTTTCACACTATTATGTTAGATCGACTATGGACTGGACTCTCAGACTAATATGTTAGATCCACTATGGACTGGACTCTCACTATTATGTTAGATAGACTATGGACTGGACTCTCACTATTATGTTAGATCCACTATTGACTGGACTCTCACTATTATGTTAGATCCACTATGGACTGGACTCTCACTATTATGTTAGATCCACTATGGACTGGACTCTCACACTAATATGTTAGATCCACTAT
Organism: Nerophis ophidion; assembly: GCF_033978795.1. NCBI lineage: Eukaryota > Metazoa > Chordata > Actinopteri > Syngnathiformes > Syngnathidae > Nerophis > Nerophis ophidion. The sequence goes on from NC_084620.1 coordinate 57,296,651, forward strand.
GGACTGGACTCTCACTATTATGTTAAATAGACTATGGACTGGACTCTCACTATTATGTTAGATCCACTATTGACTGGACTCTCACTATTATGTTAGATCCACTATGGACTGGACTCTCACTATTATGTTAGATCCACTATGGACTGGACTCTCACACTAATATGTTAGATCCACTATGGACTGGACTCTCACTATTATGTTAGATCCACTATGGACTGGACTCTCACTATTATGTTAGATCCACTATGGACTGGACTCTCACACTATTATGTTAGATCCACTATGGACTGGACTCTCAAACTATTATGTTAGATCCACTATGGACTGGACTCTCACTATTATGTTAGATCCACTATGGACTGGACTCTCACACTATTAAGTTAGATCCACTATGGACTGGACTCTCACTATTATGTTAGATCCACTATGGACTGGACTCTCACACTATTATGTTAGATCCACTATGGACTGGACTCTCACTATTATGTTAGATCCACTATGGACTGGACTCTCACACTACTATGTTGGATCCACTATGGACTGGACTCTCACACTACTATGTTGGAATCACTATGGACCGGACTCTCACACTATTATGTTAGATCCACTATGGACCGGACTTTCACACTATTATGTTAGATCCACTATGGACTGGACTCTCACACTAATATGTTAGATCCACTATGGACTGGATTTTCACACTATTATGTTAGATCCACTATGGATTGGACTTTCACACTATTATGTTAGATCGACTATGAACTGGACTCTCAGACTAATATGTTAGATCCACTATGGACTGGACTCTCACTATTATGTTAGATAGACTATGGACTGGACTCTCACTATTATGTTAGATCCACTATTGACTGGACTCTCACTATTATGTTAGATCCACTATGGACTGGACTCTCACACTAATATGTTAGATCGACTATGGACTGGACTCTCACACTAATATGTTAGATCCACTATGGACTGGACTCTCACTATTATGTTAGATAGACTATGGACTGGACTCTCACTATTATGTTAGATCCACTATTGACTGGACTCTCACTATTATGTTAGATCCACTATGGACTGGACTCTCACTATTATGTTAGATCCACTATGGACTGGACTCTCACTATTATGTTAGATCCACTATGGACTGGACTCTCACACTAATATGTTAGATCCACTATGGACTGGACTCTCACTATTATGTTAGATCCACTATGGACTGGACTCTCACACTAATATGTTAGATCCACTATGGACTGGACTCTCACTATTATGTTAGATCCACTATGGACTGGACTCTCACACTATTATGTTAGATCCACTATGGACTGGACTCTCACTATTATGTTAGATCCACTATGGACTGGACTCTCACACTACTATGTTGGATCCACTATGGACTGGACTCTCACACTACTATGTTGGAATCACTATGGACCGGACTCTCACACTATTATGTTAGATCCACTATGGACCGGACTTTCACACTATTATGTTAGATCCACTATGGACTGGACTCTCACACTAATATGTTAGATCCACTATGGACTGGATTTTCACACTATTATGTTAGATCCACTATGGATTGGACTTTCACACTATTATGTTAGATCGACTATGAACTGGACTCTCAGACTAATATGTTAGATCCACTATGGACTGGACTCTCACTATTATGTTAGATAGACTATGGACTGGACTCTCACTATTATGTTAGATCCACTATTGACTGGACTCTCACTATTATGTTAGATCCACTATGGACTGGACTCTCACACTAATATGTTAGATCGACTATGGACTGGACTCTCACACTAATATGTTAGATCCACTATGGACTGGACTCTCACTATTATGTTAGATAGACTATGGACTGGACTCTCACTATTATGTTAGATCCACTATTGACTGGACTCTCACTATTATGTTAGATCCACTATGGACTGGACTCTCACTATTATGTTAGATCCACTATGGACTGGACTCTCACTATTATGTTAGATCCACTATGGACTGGACTCTCACACTAATATGTTAGATCCACTATGGACTGGACTCTCACTATTATGTTAGATCCACTATGGACTGGACTCTCACACTAATATGTTAGATCCACTATGGACTGGACTCTCACTATTATGTTAGATCCACTATGGACTGGACTCCCTTCATTGTTTGAGCGTTGCAAAAAGTAAGTATATATCCAACACAGATCAGGGATGGACAGACTTGCTGACCTCGACATGCTTTAAGTCACTTTTGACTTTTTAAAATGTCAACTTTGCACTTCTCACTTCCTCGGGACGTGAAGCAAAAGTTTTGCAAATACTTTTTTTTTTCCACCGTCGGCGTTGAGACGCGCCCACGCACTCTGTTCGAACACACACACACACACACACACACACACACACACACACACACACACACACACTCACACACACACACACACACTACGTTGCCTGAGGGGGGCGCTGTCCCACCTCTGACCCCCTGAGAGCAGCTGAACAGTTTTTGTGTTTTTTTTCTTTCACTCAGTTTAGTAGATGACTTCTTATCTTTGCCAAATGTTTATTTGCTGGAATTTTTACACACTTTACACTTTTTACACACTTTACACATTTTACACATTTTACACACTACACTTTTTACACTTTTTACCCATTGCACACTTCTTACACATTTTACACACTTTACACTTTTTACACACTTTACACACTTTACACATTTTACACATTTTACACACTACACTTTTTACACACTTTACACTTTTTACACACTTTACACATTTTACACATTTGACACGTTTTACACACTACACATTTTACACATTTTACACACTACACTTTTTACCCATTGCACACTTCTTACACATTTTACACACATTACACATTTTACATATTTTACACACTTTACACATTTTACACGTCTTACACATTTTACAAGCTTTTTTACACGTTTTACACATTTTACACACTTTACACACTACATATTTTCCACTTTTTACACTTTACACACGTTACACATTTTACACACTTTACATATTTTACACTTTTACACTTTACACACTTAACACATTTCACACATAGTACACATTTTACACACTACAAATTTTACACACTTTACATAGTTTACGCTTTTTACACTACACGTTTTACACATTTTACCTTTTTACACACTTTACACATTTTACACATTTTACACACTTTACACATTTTACATATTTTACACACTTTACACATTGTACACTTCTTACACATTTTACACACTTTACGAATACACCCTTTTTTGCACTTTTTAAACATTTCACACACTTTACACACTACATATTTTACACTTTTTACACTTTTCACACTTTACACACTTTACACACTTTACACACTTTACACACGTTACACATTTTACACACTTTTCACACTTTACACATTTTACACTTTTTACACTTTGCACACTTAACACATTTTACACATAGTACACATTTTACACAATTTACACACTACTAATTGTACACACGTTACATAGTTTACACTTTTTACACACGTTACACACTTTACACACTTTACATATTTTACACTTTTTACACTTAACACACTTTACACATTGTACATATTTAACATACTTTACAAATTTTACACTTTTTACACATTTTACATACTTTACATATTTTACACACTACACCTTTTACACACTTTACACATTTTACACATTTTACCCTTTTTACACTTTTTACACATTGCACACTTCTTACACATTTTACACACTTTACACTTTTTACACACTTTACACACTTTACACATTTTACACATTTTACACACTACACTTTTTACACACTTTACACTTTTTACACACTTTACACATTTTACACACTTTACACATTTTACCCTTTTTACAATTTTTACACATTTTACACTTTTTACACATTTTACACATTCCACCTCTTGGAACGTTTCCCTCCCTCACCGTCATGTGACCCATCATTTTCCCGCCTCTTGCCCCAGCAACCATTCTTCCAAGATGCTTCCCCCCCTCACTCCCACCTATCATCCTCTCGCTATCTCTCTCTCGCTCTCTCTTGCTCTCTCTCTCTCGCTCTCTCTCTTCTCTCCGGTCCAACCACCAGCTGGGCTTGGCGGGATCCCAGACCAAGCTGGGTTCTGCTCGACTGGCTTATCCGCTTTGGCACCGCACCACAGGTCCATCACGCTGTGCCCGTGTGTGTGTGTGTGTGTGTGTGTGTGTGTGTGTGTGTGTGTGTGTGTGTGTGTGCTCATTCCTTTAAACATCTTCCAGTGAGGATTTGTGACATTTTAAGTGCAGAAATGCATTGCATGATTCCCAACACGAAACCGCTCCGGCGAACCAGAGAAAGTATGAAACTATGTTCTGGTCTTGCTGCCCTTCTTCAAACACCAAGGAAGGAAAAGTGCCGTCAATGTGAGGAAACCCGTTGCATCTAATAGAGAATCAAAATGAGGGCGGTGCCAAAAAGGAGGAATTTTTCAAATTGACGGCGCGTCAACATATGAAATAACAAGTGGGTGTCAAAATTTTAAGTGCTCCCCCTCTGGTCAACATATGTTGAAAGCCTGGGAGACCGGGCTTTCTGCTCCGCTGCTCCCAGTCTGACGAACGCTCTCCCTGATAAATAAAATAAAATATAATAATATAATAAAATAAATATGTATATAGAGACATACTGTAATAATTTAAAATAAATAATAAAAATGTTAACAAAATATTACAAAAATGCAAAATATTTTTTATAAAAGCTTACCTTTTTATATTTGCATAATATGTATATATTATTAATCTTGAAAATACACATCTTTATATATCTAGAAAGGCTGGTCCTGAAGAGGGAGGCATTTTTCTCAGCTCTCAAGAAGGTAACAAATAAGAGAATGTGTGTGTGTGTGTGTGTGTGTGCGTGTGTGTGACACATTGTAAGAGTTTAGTGTGAAACAAACAGATGGAGAGTCTGCAACACCTGCTCAAAAGCACCATTCCCTCCTCCAAACAGAAGCAAGTTGTCATAAAGCACATTTAAGGTGGATGTCATCTATGACGTGAGGCCCATTAGTCAACAAATGTCAACATCAGCCCGACAGTTTACTCGCGGCTGTAAAAGCAGACTTAATGCTGATGTTCAGGTGTTTGTTGTTTGCATTCCAACTAGCAGCTGCACTGACATTTGGAAAGCTGGACCACATCTGCAAGGTTTGGGCAGGAGAAGAAGATAAATGAGATGTAAAGTCTATTCTTCTATAACAGGTTTGCCCACAGGCGAGCTACTTTTCAATTGACCAACTCGAGGGGATCTACCTCATTTATATATATCATTTATATTTATTTATTTATGAAAGAGACATTTTTGTAAACAAGTTAAATGTGTTCAATGATAATACAAGCATGTGTAACACATATAGATGTCTTTCTTTCACAAAGACAAGAATATAAGTTGGTGTATTACCTGATTCTGATGACTTGCATTGATTGGAATCAGACAGTAATGATGATAACGCCCACATTTTCAAATGGAGGAGAAAAAAAGTTGTCCTTTCTGTACAATACCACATGAAAGTGGTTGGTTTTTGGCATCTAATTCATCCAGCTTCCATACACTTTACAAGAAAAACATTGGCGGCAAATTCCGTAGCTTGCTTGATTGACATTCACGGCACCCGAGGGTCTTGTGAGATGATGCTGGCTGCTGCCAGTTCATTATTATGAAAAAATGACAGAGAGGAAGGCGGGAAACACTTTTTATTTCAACAGACTTTCGCGCCGTCCCTTCCATCAAAACTCTAAATGCCGACTGCACATTTCCTGTCTTCACAATAAAAGCCCTGCTTCATGCTGCCTGCGCTAACAAAATAAGAGTCTGGGAAAGCTGGCGTGCACAAGTGATGTGCACGCCAGCTTTCTGAGGGATCGCTTGTGCACGGCGGTTTTCCGAGACTCTGTATTTAGTTAGCGCAGGCAGCATGAAGCAGGGCTTTTATTGTGAAGATAGGAAATGTGCAGCGTTTTGACGGAAGGTACGGCGCGAGAGTCTGTTGAAATAAAAAGTGTTTCTCGCCTTCCTCTCGGTCATATTTTCATAATAATGATCTTGCAGCAGCCACCGTCATCTCACAAGACCCTCCGGTACCGTGAATGTCATTTAAGTGACGTCTTGGTGAAGATTGATGATCACTCATTTTTAGGTCTATTTTTTTTAAAAGCCTGGCTGGAGATCGACTGACACACCCCCGCGGTCGACTGGTAGCTCGCGATCGACGTAATGGGCACCCCTGGTCTATAAGATGTGTGCAATCATCAAGTTGGGTGCAGCATCAGCCTTCCACTCCTCAGCCGGGTCCTCGCCCTCCCACTCGTCCTGACCGCCGTGCCCTCCTCGCCGCGTGAGGACCCTTGAGCCCAGGTGATGAGTAGTCCACCTGTATCGCCTCCCACGCAGCAGCCGGGCGCATGGCGGCTTTGTGTTGACCCCGACTGACGCGCCCCCGGGCTTGTTTACGGCAAAGTGTGTGTTTGTATGTCACCGACCTGGTCCCGCCACTCCTAACAGTTTTAACTTGACTTTGCCGGGTTTGCGGCCGCACTGGTTTGCCCAGGTCAAAAGTTTGGTGCCAACATGTGACGTCATGGCGAAGGGGAGAGGTCCAAAGTGCTTGTTTTCGCTTGGCCAAAGATCATCTATAGCAGGGATGTTCAACTCAAGTGTTTTTGGGGGGGGGGCCAAAGGTCCAGAAAGCTAAGGTCCTATGGTTTTTCTTTTGTACATTTCGGAGAACCAGCGTCCTCTACAGCAGTGGTGCCCAACCACCGGGCCGTGGCCTGGTACTGGGCCCCAGAATAATTATTTATTTATTTTTTTTTAATTAAAAAAAATTTTTTTAATGTCTTTTAATATATGTTTTTATTTAATCAACATAAAAAACACCAGACACACTTACAGCATAGCTCGGTTGGTAGAGTGGCCGTGCCAGCAACTTGAGGGTTGAAGGTTCGATTCCATGCGTGCGTCACGGCAGGTCCAAAGAGCTTGTTTTCGCTTGGTCAAAGATCATCTATAGCAGGGATGTTCAACTCAAGTGTTTTTGGGGGGGGGCAAAGGTCCAGAAAGCTAAGGTCCTATGGTTTTTCTTTTGTACATTTTGGAGAACCGGCGTCCTCTACAGCAGTGGTCCCCAACCACCGGGCCGTGGCCTGGTACTGGGCCCCAGAATAATTTTTTATTTATTTATTTTTAATTTTTAAATCTTTTTTTTTTTTAATGTCTTTTAATATATTTTTTTATTTAATCAACATAAAAAACACCAGACACACTTACAGCATAGCTCGGTTGGTAGAGTGGCCGTGCCAGCAACTTGAGGGTTGAAGGTTCGATTCCATGCGTGCGTCACGGCAGGTCCAAAGAGCTGGTTTTCGCTTGGTCAAAGATCATCTATAGCAGGGATGTTCAACTCAAGTGTTTTTGGGGGTTAAAGGACCAGGGCGGTCTTATGGTTTTTCTTTTGTACATTTTGGAGAACCGGCGTCCTCTACAGCAGTGGTCCCCAACCACCGGGCCGTGGCGTGGTACTGGGCCCCAGAATATTTTTTTATTTATTTATTTTTAATTTAAAAAATTGTTTTTTTATGTCTTTTAATATATTTTTTTATTTAATCAACATATAAAACACCAGACACACTTACAGCATAGCTCGGTTGGTAGAGTGGCCGTGCCAGCAACTTGAGGGTTGAAGGTTCGATTCCCGCTTGTGCCGTCCTAGTTACTGCCGTTGTGTCCTTGGGCAAGACACTTTACCCACCTGCTCCCAGTGCCACCAACACTGCTTTAAATGTAACTTAGATATTGGGTTTCACTATGTAAAGCGCTTTGAGTCACTAGAGAAAAGCGCTATATAAATATACTTCACTTCACTTCACTTCTCTACAATTAGTGCACCAACCCAAAAAAACTCCCTTTTTCATAACAATAAATAAATAATTTCCTGAACAAAAATTTAAAAATAAATTAAAATTTGATTCTACGGATTTTCTAGATTTGCAATATTTAAAAAACATTTTTTAATCTTAATAAGTTTGAAGAAATATTTCACAAATATCCTTCGTCGAAAAACAGAAGCTAAAATGAAGAAATAAATTAAAATGTATTTATTATTCTTTACAATAAAAAAAATAAATTTACTTGAACATTGATTTAAATTGTCAGGAAAGAAAAGGAAGGAATTGAAAAGGTAAAAAATATATATTTGTTTAAAAATCCTAAAATCATTTTTAAGGTTGTATTTTTTCCTCTAAAAATTGTCTGTCTGAAAGTTTTAAGACGCAAAGTAAAAAAAAATAGATGAATTTATTCAAACAAGTGAAGACCAAGTCTTTGAAATATTTTCTTGGATTTTCACATTTTATTTGAGTTTTGTCTCTCTTAGAATTAAAAATGTGGAGCAAAGCGAGACCAGCTTGCTAGTAAATAAAGGACCATCAAGGAAGGACAGTCCTTTAGCAGGTTTGACTCTGGTTTATTTTTCAATAATGGATGTCTCTTACTCCTCCGTCTCGCTCTTTAGTCTTCGTCTGCGTCTTGCTCTCTCCCGCTTCCGTTCCTCATCCCCCGACTCCTTCTGCCCTGATCTTTCCTCCTTCTCCCCTTTTATACACTACGAGGAGATACACTGATTGTGTCAAGTGGAATTTCCTACGAGGAATTTCCAGTTTAAGGGACATTTTCCCCATTCAAAATTATTTGTCTATTCGTTCAACTTCTACAATTCCCACATTTTTCAACCAATTTAAACCGTTCCAACTTCAAACTGTTCAGCCTATTGGGGAATTGCAGGCTTTCCCTTGACAAATTCCCAAAAAATTCCCAGAGTTCCCAGAATTCCATGTTTCCGGGACATTTTTCCCATTCAAAATGAATTAGCCATTTTTCAAACCTTCCCATTTACACATTTTTCGACCAATTCAAACCATTGGTGGAACGGTTCAACATATTCCACCCATCCTGGACATTCAAACTATAATTTTTCCAACTTCTAAAAAAATTCCAGGTATTCCTAGAATTCCCAATTTTCCAAACCCTATTTTCATCTGTTTTTCTGGGAACTACTCATCTCACATTTTTCAACCCTCTGTCAAAACATTCCTCTTAATCAGGACTAAAAAGCCAAGTTGTTTTTTGAACTGGAAAAATTCCCGGTATTTCAGGAATTCCATAATACCATTTCTCAGTTAAAAATGTTACTACTTCAACATTTCTCGACCGTTTTGAAAAATTCTAATACCAACCATTAATGTTCATTCAGAACAATCAAGTATTTTACCATTTTCTAAAAAAATTTCCGGCTTTTCCTGTAATTAAATTTTTTATGAAATTCCCATGGATATAAATAGGACATTTTTCAAATTTCCACAACTCTTCAATTTTTCATCCAAATTAAATTGTTTCAACTTTAAAATATTCGGCCTGTTCAGGAATTTTGTGCTCGCCTTCTGGGATTTCCTGGAATTCCCAGTTTTCAGGGACATTTTCCCCGTTCAAAATGATTTATCCGTTTTTTAGACTTGTACTATTCCCACATTTTTCAGCCTATTCAAACTGATCCAACTTCAAACTGTTCAGCCTATTGGGGAATCACGGGCTTTCCTTTGAAAAATTCCAAAAATTCCCAGAATTCTCAAATTCCGGGACATTTTTCTCATTCAAAATGAATTGGCCATTTTTCAAACCTTCCCATTTACACATTTTTCGACCAATTCAAACCATTGGTGGAATGGCTCAACAGATTCCACTCATCCTGGACATTCAAACTATAATTTTTTCAACTTCTAAAAAAATTTCAGGTATTTTTAGAATTGCCAGTTTTCCAAACCCTATTTTCACCCTTTTTGTCTGGCAACTACTCATTTTCAATCCACTTCAACCGTTCCTCTGTCAAACACACCCCTTAATCAGGACAAAAACAAATAGTTTTTTGAACTGGAAAAATTCCCGGTTTTCCCGAAATTCTAGGAATTCCATAATGCCATTTCTCAATTAAAAATGTTACTACTTCAACATTTCCCGATTGTTTTGAAAAATTCCAATACCAACCATTCATGTTCATTCAGAACATCCACGTTTTTTACCATTAAAAAATCCCGCTTTTCCTGTAATTCCAAATTTTTTATGAAATTCCCATTGAAATGAATAGGACATTTTTCAAATTTCCACAACTCCTCAATTTTTCATCTAAATTTAATCATTTCAACTTCAAAATATTCGGCCTGTTCAGGAATTGTGTGCTCTCTTTCTTTCTTTTCCAAGAATTCCCAGTTTTCAGGGACATTTTCCCAATTCAAAATGATTTGTGCATTTGTTAGACTTCTACAATTCCCACATTTTTCAACCAATTTAAACCGTTCCAACTTCAAACTGTTCAGCCTATTGGGGAATTGCGGGCTTTCCCCTGACAAATTCCCCAAAAATTCCCAGAGTTCCCAGAATTCCAAGTTTCCGGGACATTTTACCCATTCAAAATGAATTGGCCATTTTTCAAACTTTTCCATTTACACATTTTTCGACCAATTCAAACCATTGGTGGAATGGCTCAACATATTCCACTCATCCTGAACATTCAACCTATAATTTTTCCAACTTTTAAAAAAAGTCCGGGTATTCTTAAATATCCCAATTTTCAAAACCCTATTTTCACCCTTTTTCTGGCATCAACTCATTTTTAATCCATTTCAACCGTTCCACTTAATCAACACAAAAAAAGAAGTTGTTTTTTGAACTGGAGAAATTCCCGGTTTTCCGGAAATTCTAGGAATTCCATACCATTTCTCAATTCAAAATATTTTCCCTGAATAATTTTTTATAATTTTTTTTTTTTTTAATATATTTTTTTTTATTTAATCAACATAAAAAACACCAGACACACTTACAATTAGTGCACCAACCCACAAAAACTCCCTTTTTCATGCCAAAAAAAAAATAAATAATAATAATTTCCAGAAGAAAAATTAAAAAAAAAAAAAAATTTGATTCTACAGATTTTCTAGATTTGCAATATTTTTTTAAAAATTTAATCATAATAAGTTTGAAGAAATATTTCACAAATATTCTTCGTCGAAAAACAGAAGCTAAAATGAAAAATTAAATTAAAATGTATGTATTATTCTTTACAATAAAAACAAATAATTTTACTTGAACATTGATTTAAATTGTCAGGAAAGAAAAGGAAGGAATTGAAAAGGTAAAAAAGATATATTTGCTTAAAAATCCTAAAATCATTTTTAAGGTTGTATTTTTTCTCTAAAATTGTCTGTCTGAAAGTTATAAGACGCAAAGTAAAAAAAATAGATGAATTTCATTCAAACAAGTGAAGACCAAGTCTTTAAAATATTTTCTTGGATTTTCACATTTTATTTGAGTTTTGTCTCTCTTAGAATTAAAAATGTGGAGCAAAGCGAGACCAGCTTGCTAGTAAATAAAGGACCATCAAGGAAGGACAGTCCTTTAGCAGGTTTGACTCTGGTTTATTTTTCAATAATGGATGTCTCTTGCTCCTCCGTCTCGCTCTTTAGTCGGCCGTGTCTTCGTCTGCGTCTTGCTCTCTCCCGCTTCCGTTCCTCATCCCCCGACTCCTTCTGCCCTGATCTTTCCTCCTTCTCCCCTTTTATACACTGATTTTGATACACAGATTGCCGCGTCGCTCCCGCCTCGACGCTTGCCGCAAACGCCTCCATCTTGGGCCGGGTTCCATCGTGCCCTGCCGCTCCGTTGGACCGTCGGTTCCGCCTCTCCACAATCACATGAATGAAACAAGGAGAAGGACTCGAAGGGGTGCCTTGAGGAACACCTCAGGTGTAAACCCAAGTGTTCTGTTTGCCAGCAAAGTTAAAATGCCAATCCAAAGATCTGCCAACGTGTTCCCAGAGGTCCAAGTTCTTCTCCACAACCGAAGCACGCTCGTCTTGTTAGGAATTTGCTGCAAAAATGTTTGTCTCCAAGGTTTTTGAACTGAGTATGGGGTTGAATAGCCCTGCTCTATGAGGATGAGATCCCTCCGTGTTCCGCGAGCAGCTGCTTCCTGCTGCTCGCACACTTCCTGTCCCCCCGGTGAGGTCATCATACGCGGGTTCACTCGAACTGGCTCAGTCCAGGTCTGTTGTCGTGATTCGCCGTGCGCGTCGGTCTTAATCCCGACCACAAGTGCGCTACATTACACGCTTTTGCATTTTTCTTTCCCCGTCTCTCTCTCTGTTCCTCCCCTCGCCGGAAGAGATTTATGAGCACCACATGTTCCTGAGGATTCTGAGCTGGCTGGCTGCCAGGCGGGACCACGGAGCAGGGAACCACGTAGATCACATGACCTGGAGGTTAAGCCTTCTGGTATGGTCTCATGGTCCCACCCTCATCACGCAGAGGTTTCCTCACTATTTGGACCCGGACCACAGAATGTAACCGAGCGGTTTTGGAGGAGAACTAAGCCGTGAACCACATGGGTTCCGCCTCTTCTCATGTGAGGACCTCGCTGATTGGTGGACTTGCAGGAAGCCGGCGAGTCATCTAGTCGGAACATCGACGCCATGTAAAACGGGAAGCACTTCTTCTTTTAAACATTTGGACTTTGAGGGCTCCAACATCTTCCCACCGGGCGGGAACATCAAACCCATACGTTATTTTTACCCCGATGGATTCGGGTTCGATTCTCACCGCGTCTATCGGCCCACAGCTGGCCTGCGTTTCCACTGATCCTTCATGCAAACTTCCCACTCTGCTAAAATACTGCACTTTCTCTGACTTTATGGATTATTTACTTTAGTTTGATTACTTTGAAAATTGGCAGCTATCATGAATGCTGCAAAACTTTCACACATACGCTTTTCTACACCAGAATTCATCTAGTCATTATTATTCTTCGACTCCAGATTTTGGCGCCCTCTACTTTCCACATTTTTCACCCGGTTCAAAGCGTTCCAACTTCAAACTGTTCAGCCTATTGTGGACTTTCCCTTGAAAAAACCCAAAAAGTCCCAGATTTCCCAGAATTCCAGGTTTCCCGGACATTTTTCCAATTTAAAATGAATTGGCAATTTTTCAAACTTTCCCATTTACACATTTTTCGACCAATTCAAACCATTGGTGGAATGGTTCGACATATTCCACCCATCCTGGACATTCAACTATAATTGTACCAAATTCTTGAAAAATTCCAGGTATTCCTAGAATTCCCAGTTTTCCAAACCCTATTTTCACCCTTTTTTCTGGCACCTACTCCTCCCACATTTTTCAACCCACTGTCAAAACATTCCTCTTAATCAGAACAAAAAAGCCAAGTTGTTTTTTTGAACCGGAAAAATTCCCGATTTTCCCGAAATTCCAGGAATTCCATACCATTTCTCAGTTAAAAATGTTACTACGTCAACATTTCTCAACCGTTTTGAAAAATTCCAACACCAACCATTAATGTTCATTCAGAACATTGAAGTTTTTTACCATTTAAAAAAAAATCCCGCTTTTCTTGTAATTCCCAATTTTTTATGAAATATCCATTGATATGTATAGGACATTTTTCAAATTTCCTCAACTCCTTCATTCTTCATCTAATTTAAATCGTTTCAACTTCAAAATATTCAGCCTGTTCAGAAATTTAGCTCTTCTCAGATTTCCTAGAATTTCCAGTTTAAGGGACATTTTCCCCATTCAAAATGATTTGTCCATTTGTTAAACTTCTACAATTCCCACATTTTTCAACCTATTCAAAGCGTTCCAACTACAAACAGTTCAGTTTATTGGGGAATCGCAGGCTTCCCTTTGACAAATTCCAAAAATTCCCAGATTTCCTAGAACTCCAGGTTTCCCGGACATTTAACCCATTCAAAATGAATTGGCCATGTTTCAAACTTCACCATTTACACATTTTTCGACCGATTCAACCCGTTGGTTCAACACATTCCACTCATCCTGGACATTTAAACTAACTTCCCCAACTTCCAAACCAAATTCTGGTTTTCCTGGAAATTCAAACTCTTCAACATTCAAACTATTCTTCCATTTATACTACATTGTGTCAGCATTTCACTTTAACTTTGTTTTTGTGACTTTTACATCATTTTGAGTCTTGGCCTGTTACTTGTATTGTTATTTTTGTATCGGTTATCATTAACAACTTGCGAGTAGCGATAGCATTCTTGTAATTGTCTGACTCTTCCAACCGGGCCGATAGAGAGGAAGTGTTATCAGTGCAATCACACACAGGGATGGGCTTCTTTAGGATTTGAACCAATACGGTACCAGTTCTAGGTACTTGACTATGGTACCAGCTTTGGGTACCTTTGTGTTTGTTCAGGTGGGAATAAATGTTCATAATTTTATGTAACATGTTACAATGCCAACTGTGCAGTCCAGTTATTCATTTTTGATTTCTAGCACTTTTTCAGCCTCATTTTAGGTGTGTTGCCAAAGCTCGGAAGTAGTCTTTAATATTAGTTTACATTTCAGTCTTGTCTATTCTTGTGTTTATACTGTAAGTATTGCACCTGATCTGCTTGATTGGACCGTGCATTTTAGTTTTAGTTTTGTCCACCAAATTTGAAACTCCGCACTACCAAAGAACAAAACTGAACAAACTCCATTGTAGGGTTGGCGCGATATTTTGGTACCGGTACCAAAATGTATTTCGATACTTTGAGGTGGGAAAGTGCAAATGAAATCTGTGTTTTGTTCTCTACAATAAGACTATTTGTTTACTATTTGTGGAGTCACGGCAGCAACTCGTCCCACCGGCTTGTGGGTTTTTCCTTGCCCTTTTGTGGGTTTTGTGCAGCCCTTTGAGACACTTGTGATTTAGGGGCTATATAAATAAACATTGATTGATTGACTAAGCTTGTCCCCTCACCAATATTTTGGTACTGGTACTAAAATGTATTTCGATACTTTTCTAAATAAAGGGGACCTCAAGAAAATTTATTATTGTCTTTATTGTAACAACAAATATTAGTGTAGATGAAACATATGTTTATTATTGTCATTTAGTCTTAAATAAAATGTTGAACATACTCGACAACTTGTCTTTTAGTAGTAAGTAAACAAACAAAGACTCCTAATTAGTCTGCAGTAACATATTGTGTCATTTATACACCTATTATTTTATACACATAATGAGGGACAAACTGTAAAAGTGGATTATTCATCTACTTGTTCTTTCATTTACTGTTAATATCTGCTTATTTTCTCTTTTAACATGTTCTATCTACACTTCTGTTCAAATGTAATAATCACTTATTCTTCTCTTCTTTGATACTTGACATTAGTTTTGGATGATACCACACATTTAGGTATCAATCCGATACCAAGTAGTTACAGGATCATACAATAGAATATAATACCTAATAAACGAATAATAATATGGTTAAAAAATTCTGATGTAAAGGGTAGGTGTCGCACTGGTTTCATGTTTTAACATGTTCTATCTACACTTCTGTTCAAATGTAATAATCACTTATTCTTCTCTTCTTTGATACTTGACATTAGTTTTGGATGATACCACACATTTAGGTATCAATCCGATACCACATAGTTACAGGATCATACAATAGAATATAATACCTAATAAACGAATAATAATATGGTTAAAAAATTCTGATGTAAAGGGTAGGTGTCGCACTGGTTTCATGTTTTAACATGTTCTATCTACACTTCTGTTCAAATGTAATAATCACTTATTCTTCTTTTCTTTGATACTTGACATTAGTTTTGGATGATACCACACATTTAGGTATCAATCCGATACCACGTAGTTACAGGATCATACAATAGAATATAATACCTAATAAACGAATAATAATATGGTTAAAAAATTCTGATGTAAAGGGTAGGTGTCGTCCTGTTTTCTGTTTGAACATGTTCTATCTACACTTCTGTTCAAATGTAATAATCACTTATTCTTCTCTTCTTTGATACTTGACATTAGCTTTGCATGATACCACACATTTAGGTATCGATCTGATACAAAGTAGTCACAGGATCATACATTGGTCATATTCAAAGTCCTCATGTGTTCAGGGATATGTTCCTGACTTTATGAACATAATACGAATTTTAAAGAAAGTAAACAAAGATTTTGTGATGATAAAAAATATTGACGTAACCATAGCAGTATCGACTAGTCACACTTTTGTACTTGGTATCATTACAGTGGGTGTCAAGTGTAGATCCACCCATGGCGTTTGTTTACATTGTGACGCCGGTGAGCTATTGTATCCTCCTACGCTGTGTAGTGATCCTCCAGTGATTATGCTACTTGTAAGAAACCTACTTTATTTTGTCGCCATGGAGGCCGGGATTAGTGACTGTGGATGGATGTTAGCCGCTAGCCAGCTAGCCATGTCTTAAAGCAGCTCTTCCTGAGGGTGTTTCAGTGTTATAACTTCACCTTTATCTTGACTTTTTACACAAAAATGCGTCCATTCTCCCTTTTCTGTCTACACACTGTGTCTGCTAGTAAGTACTCAGTGTGTGTGCGCTGCCCAACATGCTCCTCTGCTGGTTAAACCTGGCAATGTCCTAATGTGACGATGCACCGTCACGCCCGTAAAAAAAAAAAAACAACGGTCTTTTTCAAACAGAGTATAGTACCGTTTTTGATTGATTAGTACCACGATACTATACTAGTACTGGTGTATTGTACAACCCTAGTACGTACCCATCAAGGTTATGCTTTTGTACTTGGACAGTCTTTGAACCTGGTAAAAAAAAAAAATAAAAAAATAAATAAAAAAATCCAATATTGGAGCAGTGGCACATGCCGTGTACAATAGTGTGACTGAAGCATTAAGAAGTGGGACTATCTAGGACTAGCTGCAGTGTGCCCTAACCCTAACCCGCGAGCACATAATAACACAGGAGTCAGCAACCTTTTTGAACGCAAGAGCTACTTCTTGGGTACTGATTAATGCCAAGGGCTACCAGTTTGATACACACTTAAATAAATTGCCAGAAATAGACAATTTGATCAATTTCCCTTTTAATAAATAAATCTATATATTTATAGAAAAATGGGTATTTCTGTCTGTCATTCCGTCGTACATTTTTTTTTCCTTTTATAGAAGTTTTTTTGAAAAGAATAAATGATGAAAAAAAACACTTAATTGAACGGTTTAAAAGAGGAGAAAACACGAAAAAAAAGAAAATTAAATTTTGAAACATGGTTTATCTTCAATTTCGACTCTAAAATTCAAAATTCAGGGGAGAAAAAGGAAGAGAAAAACTAGCTAATTCGAATCTTTTTGAAAAAATTAAACAAAATAATTAATGGAACATCATTAGTATTTTTTCCTGATTAAGATTAATTTTAGAATTTTGATGACATGTTTTGAATAGGTTAAAATCCAATCTGCACTTTGTTAGAATATATAACAAATTGGACCAAGCTATATTTCTAACAAAGAAAAAATCATTATTTCTTCTAGATTTTCCCAGAACAAAAATTTTAAAATAAAATTCAAAATACTTTGAAATAAGATTTAAAGTTGATTCGACAGATTTTCTAGATTTGCCAGAATAATGTTTTAGGAATTTGAATCATAATAAGTTTGAAGAAATATTTCACAAATATTCTTCGTCGAAAAAACAGAAGCTAAAATGAAGAATAAAATTAAAATGTATTTATTATTCTTTACAAAAAACAAAAAACAAATACTTGAACATTGATTTAAATTGTCAGGAAAGAAGAGGAAGGAATTTAAAAGGCAAAACGGTATATGTGTTTAAAAATCCAAAAATCATTTTTAAGCTTGTATTTTTTTCTCTAATATTGTCTTTCTTAAAGTTATAAGAAGCAAAGTAAAAAAATAAATAAATGTATTTAAACAAGTGAAGACCAAGTCTCTAAAATATTTTCTTGGATTTTCAAATTCTATTTGAGTTTTGTCTCTCTTAGAATTAAAAATGTCGAGCAAAGCGAGACCAGCTTGCTAGTAAATAAATACAATTTAAAAAATAGAGGCAGCTCACTGGTAAGTGCTGCTATTTGAGCTATTTTTAGAACAGGCCAGCGGGCGACCTGGCGTTGGTGACCCCCTGTAATAACGTGTCATCTCTTTCTCTTTTGGACTCATCGATTAAGTCGTGCATCCTTTAAGTGAAAGACGAGACAAAATGACGTGCAAAGGTACATGCCGTGTAGCCCAAAGGAGGCG
This sequence comes from Nerophis ophidion, assembly GCF_033978795.1. Taxonomy (NCBI): domain Eukaryota; kingdom Metazoa; phylum Chordata; class Actinopteri; order Syngnathiformes; family Syngnathidae; genus Nerophis; species Nerophis ophidion. Next base: position 57,314,852 of record NC_084620.1, read on the forward strand.
GGACTGTGCCTCCTCTCGTAGGATCACACGCCGACAAAAGGGCGCCATTTGTTATGTGGGGGAAAGTAGAGGATGTATATTGATGGCGTTATCTACAAGCAGACAGCTTTTACAGCGTCCGGCCACAATCTTTATCCTTCTATCTAAAAATACATATTTTCTTTTTTCCCCCTCGCCGCCTTGCTACTATTCCTCCCCCCCGCCCCCCCTGGCTCTTTTTCTGGGTCACCTGCTCGGGCGACGTCTTCCAGCTGAGGCGCTCTCCTCGCAAGCGGATACTTTCCAGGCATTGTTGCACAGGCTGATGCTGCCTGCTGGATGGATTAGCGCCCTCGCTTAAAGCCCACATGATGACGGCGATACACCTGCTCTCTGTAATCACACACTTTTTCTCTTCTTGGCTTCCTCTTTGCCAGCCGGCCCGGCGGGCACAACCTTGATTAGACGTACATGTCCTTTAAAAGGGACGTTGAAACGACTTTGCAACATAGTAGTGTTTGTAAACTGGGACAACGTTGGTGTCCGATATTGTTGGTTGGGAAATTGACCAAACTTCAATGTTCAAGTCAACCCCGACATTGAATCAACGTTGTCAAAAAGGATGTTGTTTCAATGTTGTATTTGTGTCAAGATTATTAGTTGGGAAATGACCAAACGTCACAACTTGACATTGAATAAACGTTGTTTCAACGTTGTATTTGTGTTGTAGAATATTGGTTGGGAAATGACCAAATTTCAATGGTCAAATCAACATCACAACTTGACATTGAATAAACGTTGTTTCAATGTTATATTTGTGTTGTAGAATATTGGTTGGGAAATGACCAAATTTCAATGGTCAAATCAACGTCACAACTTGACATTGAATAAACGTTGTTTCAACGTTGTATTTGTGTTGTAGAATATTAGTTGGGAAATGACCAAACGTCACAACCTGACATTGAATAAACGTCAAAAAGGATGTTGTTTCAATGTTGTATTTGTGTCAAGAATATTAGTTGGGAAATGACCAAACGTCACAACCTGAAATTTAATACACGTTGTTTCAACGTTGTATTTGTGTTGTAGAATATTGGTTGGGAAATTGACCAAATTTCAATGTTCAAGTCAACCGTGACATTGAATAAACGTCAAAAAGGATGTTGTTTCAATGTTGTATTTGTGTCAAGAATATTAGTTGGGAAATGACCAAATGTCACAACCTGAAATTTTATAAACGTTGTTTCAACGTTGTATTTGTGTTGTAGAATATTGGTTGGGAAATGACCAAATTTCAATGGTCAAATCAACGCTACAACTTGACATTGAATAAACGTTGTTTCAACGTTGTATTTGTGTTGTAGAATATTGGTTGGGAAATTGACCAAATTTCAATGTTCAAGTCAACCCTGACATTGAATAAACGTCAAAAAGGATGTTGTTTCAATGTTGTATTTGTGTCAAGAATATTAGTTGGGAAATGACCAAACGTCACAACCTGAAATTTAATAAACGTTGTTTCAACGTTGTATTTGTGTTGTAGAATATTGGTTGGGAAATTGACCAAATTTCAATGTTCAAGTCAACCGTGACATTGAATAAACGTCAAAAAGGATGTTGTTTCAATGTTGTATTTGTGTCAAGAATATTAGTTGGGAAATGACCAAATGTCACAACCTGAAATTTTATAAACGTTGTTTCAACGTTGTATTTGTGTTGTAGAATATTGGTTGGGAAATGACCAGATTTCAATGGTCAAATCAACGTCACAACTTCACATCGAACAAACGTTGTTTCAACATTGTATTTGTGTTGTAGAATATTGGTTGGGAAATTGACCAAATTTCAATGTTCAAGTCAACCCTGACATTGAATAAACGTCAAAAAGGATGTTGTTTCAATGTTGTATTTGTGTTGTAGATTATTGGTTGGGAAATGACCAAATTTCAATGGTCAAATCAACGTCACAACTTGACATTGAATAAATGTTGTTTCAACATTATATTTGTGTTAAAAATGGTAAGGAAATTATCTTATTTCAATGGTGAAATCAACGTCAGAACCCAACATTGATTAAAGATTGTCAACAAATATGTTGTTTCAACGATTAGTGTTTGTGAACGACTCTTGCCGTCGTCGTGCGGGTCCAATGGACCACCCAGGAAGGACATCGCTTTGAGCAGGATCGACTCGTTTATTTTTTCAAATAACAGCTGTCTTTTGCGCCGTCGTCGCTCTCCCGTGTCTCACTCTCCGTCTCTCGCTCTCCGGTCCGCTCTTTGGCCGTCGTTCTCGTCTTGCTCTCTCCTGCTTCCTGGACGCTTTCTCCGGCTCTCCTACTCCTTCCGCGATCTCTCCTCCTTCTCCCCTTTTATACATCATCAGGAGAAGTGTTAATCGTTTCCCGGTGTGTGAGCCACGCACCTGAATTAGATTGCGGCGGCGTCGCTCCCGTTCCGCCGCATTCTCCGCCTCCTCGCCGCCATCTCCATGTCTTCAGTAAGAGTTGACTTATTACAACAATTTTCTCACCGAAACCTGTTGGTTGACATGTGATAGGGACCCATGTTCGCTTGACAGCTCTGTTCCATGTTAAAGCGTCACGTCATCTTTCGGGAATGGAAACAAGGAAACACCGGCTGTGTTTGTGTTGCTAAAAGCAGCCGCAATACACCGCTTCCCACCTACATCTTTCTTCTTTGACGTCTCCATTATTAATTGAACAAATTGCAAAAGATTCAGCAATACTGTGGAATTATGAAATTAAACCAGACTACTTATAGCTTGGATTTGGCTGGAAAAAAATGTCCTCTACAAACTGTGACGTCATCATATCAACACGACACCGCGAGAAATTTAAAATTGCAATTTAGTAAACTAAAGCGGCCGTATTGGCATGTGTTACAATGTTAATATTTCATCATTGATATATAAACTATCAGACTGTGTGGTCGCTAGTAGTGGCTTTCAGTAGGCCTTTAAGTCAACAAGCTGTCAACGTTTTGAGCCTGCTGGGAGGAGTCTTCTGGTCACGTTGAAGGTCAACAAAACGAGCCTCCGGTCTCCCAGTCTTCTTCTCAATGGCAGCGTTCTTACAAAGACTCGCTGACCGTGTTCTCCGTGCTGCTGTCCGTAGAACAGCACAGAACATTTGTACCCGGCAGGTGTGAAGAGGACACTCCACCACGCTCTCGTCACAACAAAAAGGCCCAACAAGCCAAATTAGCACTTGAAGCAGCACAGGAGTGCAAAGTAAGAACACACACTTGATATCAGCGCAGGTCAGAGTGGGGGTGTGTTTACTCACCTCATTTTCTTCGCTCTGCTTTTTACATCCCGATCTTGTCCACTCTAGGATATTTTTTCCCACTTGAATTATTCGCCACGCCAGAATCTGTCAGGTTCAAACATGCACGACATCTATTAAACAAGACAAGAAGGAAAGAATCAAACAGAGACAGAATTAAATTTGGACTCAGATTTGAGGAGAGACATGACCACTGTACTCTCTGTACAGTCCTGCACCACGCTCTGCCCAACGATTGTACTCCTCTTTTATTTGACTTCCTCCTCTCTCCTTCCCACAGCTACTTCCTGAGGGAAGTGGGTCGTAAACAGCGTTGCCTTCGGTTACCGAACAGTTCGAAGAGAGTTCGTCAAATAGTTCAAAAAGAGTCCCATAGAATATTTCAAAGAGAGTCCCATAAAATACTTCAAAAAGAGTTCCTCTGGAAGTTGGGCAAATCCCGCCATCTGTCCACTTTGTAGTCCCAGTGGAGTTTTACGAGCATTATTCTTGGTAGGTTTCAGCCTTTTGTCTTCTTGTCAGGAACACAATGTGATACAAAGTTTTTTGTCATAATTTAGGAACAATTATTCCAACAGAATTCGTCCAAAGTGGGTCAAGATATGCATAGATCCTAACTGAATATCAAGAACAACTGTACATCTCAGATCTGAGGTCTAGGTTACATACAAGGTAGCAGATAAGACTCGATGGAAACGTGATTTATCAACACTGTTTATACACGGACAACATGGAGTTTGTTACATTAGTTAAAAAGAAACACACACACACACACACACACACACCACCAAATGGCAAGGCACTAAGGCCCCGTGTACACTAAGGTTATCCAGGGTAAATCCCAACTAACCTTATCCGTGTCTATCAGGTTCAAACACTGATGACATCTCTCAAATAGACAAGAAGCAAGGAATTGAACAGAGACAGGATTTAATTTAACTCTGACAAGAGAATCCTATGCCCCGTCTTTTATTTGGACTTTCCCTGATTATATAGCATCACCTGTTTCTACCGTGCATCGGTTGAGGTGGGCGGGGGTTTGGTGGTAGCAGGGGTGTATAATGTAGTTAGGGATGCATGGGATTCTGGGTGTTAGTTCTGTTGTATTTATGTTGTGTTACAGTGCGGATGTTCTCCCAAAATGTGTTTGTCATTCTTGTTTGGTGTGGGTTCACAGTGTGGCGCATATTAGTAACAGTGTTAAAGTTGTTTAAACTGGCACCTTCAGTGTGACCTGTATGGCTGTTGACCAAGTATGCATTGTAGTCACGTTTGTTAACAGAGGGCGCATACTACATGTGACAGGCCGGCACGTGGATAGCATGGCGTAAAAGCAGGCGCAATGACATGTCCTAGTGGTCGGTAAAGGCATTTCCATCATGGCACACTCTCAAAAGAGTCGTCCGGTAGAAAATCGGAGAGTGATTACTCCGGGGGTTGTCTGGGAGAGGCCCGGAAATCCGTAAATATGGGGGAGTCGGCAAGTATGCAGCTGAGCCACATCAGAGTGACCAAAGAGCCGCGGGTTGCCGACCGACCCCTGACCTAGACCAAGACACGGAGCTTAAAGAGGCCTGATGTGTCTAATTGCCATTTATCTACGATAGCGTTCACAAAAATGGATCATATATTATTACCCTTATATTCATTTATCTATGATGGCATTCACAAAAATGGATCATATATTATTATAATTATATTCATTTATCTATGATAGCATTCACAAAAATGTATCGTCATCATTAAAATCATTTATCTTTGATATTCACAAAAATATATCATATATTATTATCATTAATATCATTACATTTATTTATCTACAATATTCCCAAAAATGTATCATATGTTACTATCATTATGATCATTTATCTACGATATTCGGGACGGCGTGGCGCAGTGGGGAGAGTGGCCGTGCGCAACCCGAGCGTCCCTGGTTCAATTCCCACCTAGTACCAACCTCGTCACGTCCGTTGTGTCCTGAGCAAGACACTTCACCCTTGCTACTGATGGGTGCTGGTTGGCTACTTGCATGGCAGCTCCCTCCATCAGTGTATGAATGTGTGTGTGAATGGGTAAATGTGGAAGTAGTGTCAAAGCGCTTTGAGTACCTTGAAGGTAGAAAAGCGCTATACAAGTACAACCCATTTATCATTTATATTCACAAAAATGTATCATATATTATTATCATTATCGTTATATTCATTTATCTATGATATTCACAGCAATGTATCATACTATTATCATTATCTTTATTTTCATTTATCTACAATATTCACAAACAGGTATCATATAATATTTTCATTATATTCATTTATCTATGATATTCACAAAAATGTATCATATATCATTATATTAATTTATCTATTATAGCATTCACAAAAATGCATCATATATTATCATCATTATCATTATATTCATTTAGCCACGATATTCACAAAAATGTATCATATATTCTTATCATTGTATTCATTTATCTAGATATTCACAACAAATTATCAACTATTATTATCATAATTATCATTATATTCATGTATCTATGATATTCACAAAAATGTATCATATATTATTATCATTATATTCATTTATCTATGATATTCACAACAAATTATCAACTATTATTATCATAATTATCATTATATTCATTTGTCTATGACATTCACAAATTGTGTCATATATTATCATTATTATCATTATATTCATTCATCCACGATATTCCCAAAAATGTATCATATATTATTATTATCACTATATTCATTTATCTACGATATTCACAACAAATTATCAACTAGTATTATCATAATCATCATTATATTCATTCATCTATGATATTCACAAAATTGTATCATATATTATCATCATTATTATCATATATTCATTTATCCACGATATTCCCAAAAAATGTATTAAATCATTATTATCATTATATTCATTTATTTACGATATTCACAACAAATGATCAACTAATATTATAATAATTATCATTATATTCATTCATCTATGATATTCACAAAAATGTATCATATATTATTATCATTATATTCATGTATCTATGATATTCACATCAAATTATCAACTATTATAATCATAATTATATTCATTTATCTATGATATTCACAAAATTGTATCATATATTATCATCATTATTATCATTGTATCCATTTATCCACGACATTCACAAAAATGTATCATATATTATTATTATCATTATATTCATTTATCTACGATATTCACAACAAATTATCAACTAATATTATCCATCCATCCATCCATCCATTTTCTACCGCTTATTCCCTTTCGGAGACGCGGGGGGCGCTGGCGCCTATCTCAGCTACAATCGGGCGGAAGGCAGGGTACACCCTGGACAAGTCGCCACCTCATCGCAGGGCCAACACAGATAGACAGACAACATTCACACACTAGGGCCAATTTAGTGTTGCCAATCAACCTATCCCCAGGTGCATGTTTTTGGAAGTGGGAGGAAGCCGGAGTACCCGGAGGGAACCCACGCATTCACGGGGAGAACATGCAAACTCCACACAGAAAGATCCCGAGCCTGGATTTGAACCCAGAACTGCAGGAACTTCGTATTGTGAGGCAGACGCACTAACCCCTCTGCCACCGTGAAGCCCAACTAATATTATCATAATTAGCATTATCTTCATTTATCTATGATATTTACAAAAATGTATCATATATTATTATCATTATCTTCACTTATCTATCATATTCACAAAAATGTATCACATTATCATTATCATTATATTCATTTATCTATGATATTCACAACAAATGATCAAATATTATTATCATTATCATCATATTAATTTGTCTACGATGTTCACAAAAATGTATCATATATTATTATCATTGTATTCATTTATCTACGATATTCACAACAAATGATCAACTATTGTCATAATTATCATTATATTCATTTATCTATGATATTCACCAAAATGTATAATATGTTATCATCATTATCATATTCATTTATCTATGATATTCACACGAAATAATCAAATATTATCATTATTATCATTATATTAATTTGTCTACGATGTTCACAGAAATGTATCATATTATCATTATATTAATTTATCTTCGATATTCACAAAAATGTATTATATATTATTATCATTATCTTTATATTCATTTATCTACGACATTCACAAAAATGTATCATGTATTATCATTATATTCATTTATCTACAATATTCACAAAAATGTATCATATCATTATCATTATATTCATTTATCTATGATATTCACAACAAATTATCAAATATTATTATCATTATCATCATTATATTAATTTGTCTACGATGTTCACAAAAATGTATCATATTATTATCATTGTATTCATTTATCTACGATATTCACAACAAATGATCAACTATTACCATAATTATCATTATAATCATTTATCTATGATATTCACCAAAATGTATCATATATTATTATCATTATCATATTCATTTATCTATGATATTCACAAGAAATAATCAAATATTATCATTATCATTATATGAATTTGTCTACGATGTTCACAAAAATCTATCATATTATCATTATATTAATTTATCTTTGATATTCACAAAAATGTATCATATATTATTATCATTATCGTTATATTCATTCATCTACAATATTCACAAACATGTATCATATATTATTATCATTATATTCATTTATCTACGATATTCATAGAAATGTATCATATATTATTATTATTATCTTTATATTTATTTATCTACGACATTCACAAAAATGTATCATATATTATCATTATATTCATTTATCTACAATATTCACAAAAATATATTATATATTATTATCATTATATTCATTTATCTATGATATTCACAAAAATGCATCAAATATTATCATTATATTCATTTATCTATGATATTCACAAAAATGCATCAAATGTTATTATCATTATATTCATTTATCTATGATATTCACAAAAATGCATCAAATATTATTATCATTATATTCATTTATCTATGATATTCACAAAAATGCATCAAATATTATTATCATTATATTCATTTATCTATGATATTCACAAAAATGCATCATATATTATTATCATTATATTCATTTATCTATGATATTCACAAAAATGCATCATATATTATTATCATTATATTCATTTATCTATGATATTCACAAAAATGCATCAAATATTATTATCATTATATGCATTTATCAATGATATTCACAAAAATGCATCATATATTATTATCATTATATTCATTTATCTATGATATTCACAAAAATGCATCATATATTATTATCATTATATTCATTTATCTATGATATTCACAAAAATGCATCATATATTATTATCATTATATTCATGTATCTATGATATTCACAAAAATGCATCATATATTATTATCATTATATTCATTTATCTATGATATTCACAAAAATGCATCATAAATTTTTATCATTATATTCATTTATCTATGATATTCACAAAAATGCATCATATATTATTATCATTATATTCATTTATCTATGATATTCACAAAAAGACCGTACAATGTCAGATGCTCAGGAAGACGGCCGATTTGGTTTGGGTCATTCCTAGTAGTTTTTTTCATCAAGATAATTTAAAAAATAAGAGCTAAAGTGCACATTGGGCCCTCGTCTGATACTTGGCCATTCCTTCTCCACGCCATATCCTTCAAAGAGAAAATGAAAAGTTTGCACTTTCACTGCAAAGGAAGACATCTTGCACAAATATGGCCGACCAGGATGAGTCACTGCAAATAGATTCAGCACAGAAGCGGGGCCGGGGCGCGAGTGCGACGCCGCCGGAGGAGCGCCGGCGTCCCCGGAGCGAGGATGAATATGCATGCTGAGGTGTGGAGCGCCTTCAAAGTCACTCTTTGGCGCTCAGATGTAGCTTGTCCACTTT
>NC_084620.1:57329066-57364066 GCF_033978795.1 Nerophis ophidion
ATAAAACATTTTCATGCATTTTAATCCAACCATCCGTTTTCTATCGCACCTGTTCAAGATGTCGCATTGATGGTAAAAGGTAATATATTTATTATTGGTTAAATTTAAAATAACAATGTTATTAAAAAGAGTAGGAGACTTATTATACTCTAAAAATGTTGGTCTTGTCAAGACCTGGACTATGGTGTGGTTTGTTTTCCCATGGTGCAAAGCGACTGGAACGGACATGGCGTGAAGGTAATGACATCTTTAATCGTAACTCAAAAATATTACAAAAACAAAGGGTATAAACAAAAGGCGCTCTCAGTGGAGGTTAAAAACTTGGCTATGAAAACTAAAACTTGCACAATGGGAGAACGATGAACATAAAACAAAACTTACAAACTATGGCATGAAAAACTTACTTGGACCGAGACAGAGCATGGATCATCGGCATGGATAACATAGGTGTGTAGGAGGTGATAGAGGGTGAGTAGAAAGTGATGTCGCCAGGCTGACTGCCTGGCAACTGCATGCTTAAATGGTGACGTGGTGATTGACATCAGGTACATGAGTTCAAGTAAATCAGGTGTGTGAGTCGTGAAAACAGGTGAACTGATTGGTAGTCATGGAAACAAAAACAAACCAGGGTGCGCAAAAACAGGAACTAATGGAGTCAAAAACAAAACAGAACATAACTAAACAGAACATGATCACAAAGAAATGACAGGTTTTACTTAAAAATGCACGCATTTAATTGTATTCAGTGTTTAAAAAATATTATACGGCTCTCCCGGAAATACATTTTTAAATATTTGGCTTTTACGGCTCTCTCAACCAAAAAGGTTCCCGACCCCTGTTCTAGAAACTTAAACTGCAGCTCAGCTAGCTCACAGTATAGGCTTGAGATGAAGGCTAATTAGCTTGTAGCGTAACGTTAGCTCACTTTTCTCTCTGTGTGTGCGTGCGTGCGTGCGTGTGTGTGTGTGTGTGTGTGTGTGTGTGTGTGTGTGTGTGTGTGTGTGTGTGTGTGTGTGTGTGTGTGTGTGTGTGTGTGTGTGTGTGTGTGTGTGTGTGTGTGTGTGTGTGTGTGTGTTTTAGGGGCAGCAAAGCCCTGTCTGTCTGTTATTTCATTGAACTCCATTGTGTTTAGGGATGAATAGTCCCTCCTATTTTTCGGCTATAGTTACATGAATCATTAGTAATGTAGCAGCCTAGTTTTGAATAGCAGGGTCCCTGCTATCACATGTTGATAAAAAATACATTTACATAATAAAAGTCAACTACAGGCTTCCCAAATGCTGTAATAAATTAAGCATGATGAGTTGACATTAAACAGTCTCAATGGAAACTGTTTAATGTTAAACTTTTTATATGTAGAAGAAAGGTTTTTTTCATTTTATTTAATCAAAGCAACAACTTGAGGCAGTTTAATGTGGATTAACGTGGGCCGAATTTTTATAGTGTTTCCAATGTTAAAAGGATCAAGCCATTGTTTACAAATTTGGTAAATACATAACCAAAAAATTTACTGTAACGTATTATTTTCGGGTCTCCCCATGTCTAGCATTAAAAGATTACAGTTGGTACAAAATGCGGCTGCTAGACTTTTGACAAGAACAAGAAAGTTTGATCACATTACGCCTGTACTGTATATACCTTTATATACATATATACATACATATATACCTCTACTGTATATACCTTTATATACATATATACATACATATATACCTCTACTGTATATAACTTTATATACATACATATATACCTGTACTGTATATACCTTTTATATACATATATACATACATATATACCTCTACTGTATATACCTTTATATACATATATACATACATATATACCTATACTGTATATACCTTTTATATACATATATACATACATATATATCTCTACTGTATATACCTTTATGTACATATATACATACATGTATACCTATACTCTATATACCTTTTATATACATATATACATACATATATACCTCTACTGTATATACCTTTATATACATATATACATACATATATACCTATACTGTATATACCTTTTATATACATATATATATACATATATACCTATACTGTATATACCTTTATATACATATATACATACATATATACCTATACTGGCTCACCAGCACTGGCTTCCTGTGCACTTAAGATGTGACTTTAAGGTTTTACTACTTACGTACAAAATACTACACGGTCTAGCTCCATCCTATCTTGCCGATTGTATTGGACCATATATCCCGGCAAGAAATCTGCCTTCAAAGGACTCCGGCTTATTAGTGATTCCCAAAGCCCCAAAAAAGTCTGCGGGCTATAGAGCGTTTTCATTTCGGGCTCCAGTACTCTGGTATGCCCTCCCGCTAAAAGTCCGAGATGCCACCTCAGTAGAAGCACCTTAAAACTCATTTGTATACTCTAGCCTTTAAATAGACTCCCTTTTTCGACCAGTTGATCTGCCGTTTCTTTTCTTTTTCTCCTATGTCCCACTCTCCCTTGTGGAGGGGGTCAGGTCCGATCCAGTGGCCATGTACTGCTTGCCTGTGTAACGGCTGGGGACATCTCTGCGCTGCTGATCCGCCTCCGCTTGGGATGGTTTCCTGCTGGCTCCGCTGTGAACGGGACTCTCGCTGCTGTGTTGGATCCGCTTTGGAATGGACTCTTGCGACTGTGTAGGATCCATTATGGATTGAACTTTCACAGTATCATGTTAGACCCGCTCGACATCCATTGCTTTCCTCCTCTCCAAGGTTCTCATAGTCATCATTGTCACCGACGTCCCACTGGGTGTGAGTTTTCCTTGCCCTTATGTGGGCCTACCGAGGATGTCGTAGTGGTTTGTGCAGCCCTTTGAGACACTTGTGATTTAGGGCTATATAAGTAAACATTGATTGATTGATTGATATATTTTGTTGATTTCTTACTGTACCGAAAATGAACCGAACCGTGACCTCTAAACCGAGGTATGTACCGAACCAAAATTTTTGTGTACCGTCATACCCCTAATATATATACATCCATCCATCTATCCATCCATTTTCTACCGCTTATTCCCTTTTTGGGGTCGCGGGGGGCGCTGGCGCCTATATCAGCTACAATCGGGCGGAAGGCGGGGTACACCCTGGACAAGTCGCCACCTCATCGCAGTAATATATATACACCTACACACAATTATTCATACATCTACAGATTTTCTACCGCTTGTCCCTTTTGCGGTCGCAGGGGGTGCTGCATATCCCAGCTGCATTCGGGCCAAATTAAAAACAATATTTGTACTTTTTCCATTTTCATACACTTTTACAAAAGCTGCAGGGAGCCACTAGGGCGGCGCTAAAGAGCTGTTCCCCCGCTGTGGGTGAACCTGCGGAAGGACCATTACCTTTACCGGAGGGGAGCAGTTGTTGGCATGGTAACCAGGAACGTGGAAAACAAGGGAAAAAGATTTCTGACGTCTTCCCTGGGAAACGTGTGCTAAAGGCAAAAAAAAAAAAAACACGCTAACATCGCTGTGCATCACATCGGCAATAAATCACGGTCGGTAACAGCGTGACTTTTTTTATTTACATCTGCGCCGCGGCTCCCCTTGCCGCCGCCGCCGCCGAACATGGCGGCGTCCACAATAAAAGCAAATGAAAAGCGCTAATATAGGACATAAACATAATCGTGCGCATAATGAGGAGGTCGGCCGGCGTGCGCAGCTTGAGCTCATAACGGCGATATGAGAGTGCACTTTATTGCATTAGTCATGTAAACGTTGCTCCGGTGATTAAAGCGCCCGGCGCTTTATTGCTCGTAATTGTTTTGGGGGTCGGCCCGCGCTCCCTGGAACGCCGCCCGCAACATCCATATTTGATGGAAGCAATATTCTTTTCATTTGCACCAAACTCGAGGCGGGAGCGTCAAACGCGCCACGGCCGGAACAATATCGGCGGTCATGTGACGGGAGGGGGAGGAGAGGTTCTTCATCTTCTGTTCATGACATCATGCAGCAGTTATGAGCCACACACACACACACACACATTCCACCACGTCAGTGCGCTGGAAGTTGTCAGCCGGATTCGGAGCGACCCGATTGGAAAGATTTTTGGAGTGACAGAACACGTCGACGCGTGAAGAAAACACACAAACTCGCCGAGTCAGGAAATGTGTCCCGGCCCACACTGACAGACGCAATCAAGCCAAACACAAATGCTGAGTTTGTGTTTTCGATCACATCGCCAAGGGTTCCCCTCCCGTGCTCATGCTAAGGAAGTTAGGACATGGTTGTGGGCGCACAGCGCACATCTGGACCCTGTGAGCAGATGTGGCGCCCCCGGGGGAGGGAGCGCTGGACAGAATGGAGTAAACGTTTGGAGATGGATGGCGTCAGCGTGTTTATTTGGGCCAGGCCCGCAGAAAATGAAGTGAGGAGAAAAGGGACGCTTGCTTTTTGCTCCGCCCACCAGCACAGAAAGGCTTCCCTGCTGTTGAAAGGAGGTTTGGCATCTTTCCGCCCAGAAGAAGACAATGAAGAATGCCCAGAAGCCAGAAGGAGAACCAGAAGACTTATAGGAATACCTTGTAGAAGACCCAAAGAAAAACCCTGTAGAAGACTCAGAAGAATACCCAGAAAAAGACCCAAAGGAAGACCCTGTAGAAAACCCAAAGGAAGACCCTGTAGAAGACCCAAAGAAAAACCCTGTAGAAGACTCAGAAGAACACCCAGAAGAAGACCCAAAGGAAGACCCTGGAGAAGACCCAAAGAAAAAACCCTGTAGAAGACTCAGAAGAACACCCAGAAGAAGACCCAAAGGAAGACCCTGTAGAAAACCCAAAGGAAGACCCTGTAGAAGACCCAAAGAAAAACCCTGTAGAAGACTCAGAAGAACACCCAGAAGAAGACCCAAAGGAAGACCCTGTAGCAGACCCAAAGAAAAACCCTGTAGAAGACTCAGAAGAAGACCCAAAGGAAGACCCTGTAGAAGACCCAAAGAAAAACCCTGTAGAAGACTCAGAAGAACACCCAAAGGAAGACCCAAAGGAAGACCCTGTAGAAGACCCAAAGAAAAACCCTGTAGAAAACTCAGAGGAAGACCCAGTAGAAGACCCAAAGGAAGACCCAGTAGAAGACCCAAAGGAAGACCCTGTAGAAGACACAAAGGAAGACCATGTAGAAGACCCACAAGAATACCCAAAGGAAGACCATGTAGAAGACCCAGAGGAAAACCCAAAGGAAGACCCTGGAGAAGAACCAAAGGAAGACCCAGTAGAAGACCCAAAGGAAGATCTTGTTGAAGACCCAAAGAAAAACCTTGTAGAAGACCCGGAAGAAGACCCTGTAGAAAACCCAAAGGAAGACCCTGTAGAAGACCCAAAGGAAGACCATGTAGAAGACCCACAAGAAGACCATGTAGAAGACCCAGAGGAAGACCCAAAGGAAGACCCTGTAGAAGACTCAACGGAAGACCCAGTAGAAGACCCAAAGGAAGACCTTGTAGAAGGCCCAAAGAAAAACCTTGTAGAAGACCCGGAAGAAGACCCTGTAGAAGACCCAAAGGAAGACAATGTAGAAGACCCACAAGAAGACCATGTAGAAGACCCAGAGGAAGACCCAAAGGAGGACCCAGTAGAAGACTCAACGGAAGACCCAGTAGAAGACCCAAAGGAAGACCTTGTAGAAGGCCCAAAGAAAAACCTTGTAGAAGACCCGGAAGAAGACCCTGTAGAAGACCAAAAGGAGGACCATGTAGAAGACCCACAAGAATACCCTGTAGAAGACCCAGAGATCTAAAAAAAAACCCTAAAAGAACAAAAGGAAGATCTAAAAAAAAATCCCCTAAAAAGACCAAGAAAAAGACCCTTAAGGAGACCGAGAAGATGAACTAGAAGAAGACCTCGTAGAAGAAGAACTTGAAAAAGAACTGGATGAACTAGAAGAAGACCCGGAGGAAAAACCAGATGAACCAGTAGAAGAACTTAAAGAAGTCCAAGGAGAAGATTGAGGAGAAGACCCTGAAGAAGAAGACTGGAACTGGAAGAAGATCTAAAATATTGTTGCAAGCTGTGGAACAACTCCATCATTCAGTTTTAGAAGAACTTCATCATTCGGTTTTAGAAGAACTTCTTCATTCAGTTTTAGATTTAGGTCTGAGGTTTGATGTTGGCCATGGAGCTGAAATGTCATGCTAGACAACCTTTGGACTTGGGATTGTCAACCATGTGGACCAAAACACACACCTTCATCTGTGACCCTTTGACAACACCCCCCCCCCCCCCCCCCCCCATGCCTCCACACACACATACACACACACACACACACACACACACACACACTGGGAGGTAGACATGTTTCATCAAGTCGTGTCGCGGCCCTGAGGCAACCTCACAAATGGAGTCTTCTAGCTCACGCTGACCTTTGCTCCCTTGGCGAGCTGAGTGTGTGTGTGTGGTGTGTGTGTGTGTGTGTGTGTGCGTGCGTGCGTGCGTGTGTGTGTGTGTGTGTGTGTGTGTGTGTGTGTGTGTGTGTGTGTGTTTGTGTGTGTGACGGAAAGTAATAACACGTGTACATAAACAGATGATTTTGTTGTGTGTATGTGTGAGAAAGTGAGTGTGTGTGTGTGTGTGTGTGTGTGTGTGTGTGTGTGTGTGTGCATGTGACTGAAAGTTATAACAGGTGTACATGAACAGATCATTTTATTGTGTGTGTAAGTGTATGTGTGAGAAAGTGAGTGTGTTTGTGTGTGTGCGTGCGTGTGTGTGTGACAAAAAGTTTTAACATTTGTACATAAACAGATAATTTTGTTGTGTGTGTAGGTGTGTGTGCATGTGTGAGAGAGTGACCACGAGCGTGTGTGTGTGTGTGTGTGTGTGTGTGTGTGTGTGTGTGTGTGTGTGTGTGTGTGTGTGTGTGTGCGTGCGTGCGTGTGTGTGTGTGACAAAAAGTTTTAACATTTGTACATAAACAGATCATTTTGTTGTGTGTGTGTGTGTGTGTGTGTGTGTGTGTGTGTGTGTGTGTGTGTGTGTGTGTGTGTGTGTGTGTGTGTGTGTGTGTGTGACTGAATGTAATAACAGGTGAACATAAACAGATCATTTTGTTGTGTGTGTAGGTGTGCGTGTGTGCGTGTGCATGTGTGAAAGAGTGACTGTGTGTTTGTGTGTGTGTGTGTGACTGAAAGTAATAACAGGTGTACATGAACAGATCATTTTGTTGTGTGTGTAAGTGTATGTGTGAGAGGGTGTGTGTATTTGTGTGTGCACGTGTGTATGTGTGAGAGGGTGTGTGCGCACGTGTGTATGTGTGAGAAAGTGAGTGTGTGTGTGTGACAAAAAGTTTTAACATTTGTACATAAACAGATCATTTTGTTGTGTGTGTGTGCGTGTGCATGTGTGAAAGAGTGACTGTGTGTGTGTGTGTATGTAAGAGTGAGTGTGTGTATGCGTGTGTTTGTGTGTGTTTATGTAAGAGGAAGTGTGAGTGTTTGTCCTTCAGTCGTCGATTTTCTGCCATGTGACACACACACACACACACACACGGACACACACACAAACTCCCTCTTAACACCCACACACACACACACACACACACTGTGTTTGCTCTGTAATTGGCTGCTGTTTTATCTAACCTTTGACCTTCGAGCCTCAATGTCCACCTGAGACAAAAAGGTGTAGTTTGGAAAAAATGATAGAACATTGGCATAAGGGGCGGGGCTTGTCTGGTACTAGCCCCGCCTCTAAGGTGAACGACCTGGGCAAGGATTTTGTTGTGTTACAAACCCTGTTTCCATATGAGTTGGGAAATTGTGTTAGATGTAAATATAAACAGAATACAATGATTTGCAAATCCTTTTCAAGCCATATTCAGTTGAATATGCTACAAAGACAACATATTTGATGTTCAAACTCATAAACATTTATTTTTGCAAATAATAATTAACTTAGAATTTGATGCCAGCAACACGTGACAAAGAAGTTGGGAAAGGTGGCAATAAATACTGACAAAGTTGAGGAATGCTCATCAAACACTTATTTGGAACATCCCACAGGTGTGCAGGCTAATTGGGAACAGGTGGGTGCCATGATTGGGTATAAAAACAGCTTCCATGAAATGCTCAGTCTTTCACAAGAAAGGATGGGGCGAGGTACACCCCTTTGTCCACAACTGCGTGAGCAAATAGTCAAACAGTTTAAGAACAACCTTTCTCAAAGTGCAATTGCAAGAAATTTAGGGATTTCAACATCTACGCTCCATAATATCATCAAAAGGTTCAGAGAATCTGGAGAAATCACTCCACGTAAGCGGCATGGCCGGAAACCAACATTGAATGACCGTGACCTTCCATCCCTCAGACGGCACTGTTTCAAAAACTGACATGAATCTCTAAAGGATATCGCCACATGGGTTCAGGAACACTTCAGAAAACCACTGTCACTAAATACAGTTTGTCGCTACATCTATAAGTGCAAGTTAAAGCTCTACTATGCAAAGCGAAAGCCATTTATCAACAACATCCAGAAACGCTGCCGGCTTCTCTAGGCCTGAAATCATCTAAGATGGACTGATGCAAAGTGGAAAAGTGTTCTGTGGTCTGACGAGTCCACATTTCAAATTGTTTTTGGAAATATTCCACATCGTGTCATCCGGACCAAAGGGGAAGCGAACCATCCAGACTGTTATCAACGCAAAGTTGAAAAGCCAGCATGTGTGATGGTATGGGGGTGCATTAGCGCCCAAGGCATGGGTAACTTACACATCTGTGAAGGCACCATTAATGCTGAAAGGTACATACAGGTTTTGGAACAACATATGCTGCCATCTAAGCGCCGTCTTTTTCAGGGACGCCCCTGCTTATTTCAGCAAGACAATGCCTTTGCAAAAAATGGCTTCGTAAAAAAAGAGTGCGGATACTTTCCTGGCCCGCCTGCAGTCCAGACCTGTCTCCCATGGAAAATGTGTGGCGCATTATGAAGCGTAAAATAGGACAGCGGAGACCCCGGACTGTTGAAGGACTGAAGCTCTACATAAAACAAGAATGGGAAAGAATTCCACTTTCAAAGCTTCAACAATTAGTTTCCTCAGTTCCCAAACGTTTATTGAGTGTTGTTAAAAGAAAATTTGATGTAACACAGTGGTGAACATGCCCTTTCCCAACTACTTTGGCACGCATTGCAGCCATGAAATTCTAAGTTAATTATTATTTGCAAAAAGTTTATGAGTTTGAACATCAAATATGTTGTCTTTGTAGCATATTCAAATGAATATGGGTTGAAAAGGATTTGCAAATCATTGTATTCCCAACTCATATGGAAACGGGGTTCGTAGTGTGTGTGTGTGTGGGGGGGCGAGGGAATCGAACTCAGACACCAGGAGTCACACTTCATTCAAACCTTTCCCCCAGAAGATTTCTAAGAGAAATACTGAAGATGAATATACTTTATTTTCTTCATCAGGCGACACTATTTTGTTTCCATCAACACTCAGATGTCAAAGTCAAATTGTGATCTAACACCTTACAGCATGACATGCACTATCCTGACTATTACTTACCACCACAGCAAACTGCCTTTCGTGACGCTTGGCCGGCATCGCGGTGCGGGTTTGTTCTCTCGAAGATGCAGTCGGATTGGACACAGCGTGAAGGTAAAAAAGAATGATTTATTAATACTAACAAAACAGACTAGGAACAGAAAAACTTGCACAAAGGCACTAGAGAGAAAACAAACAGAACTAGCATGGGAGCTAGAAGGAACTAAGAATGCTAGCATGTAAGCTAGGGGAAACAAACAGAGGAATAGCGTGGAAGCTAACGAATACAAAAAGTATTTTACCACGATCGGGGATTTGACGTCACCTGTTGCATCGGACGGCAAACTAGACTGCGAGACTGAATGAACAAAAAAGGGCAGGCTTAAATAGAGGAGATAATCACAAGGCAGGTGCGCGTCAAAAACAAAAAGCAGGTGACACTAATGTGTAACTATGGCAACAGAAACAAACAAGAGGTGCCACCAGGAACTAGGGAAGACAAAAACCAAACAGGATGTGATACAAAACCAGAATATGACATGATTTCAGCTTATTTATTTGACTTTCTTGCTACGTTTTGTGTCTTAATCAATTCTGGCGATGAATCCCGAAGTGTTAATTCCTAGCAAGCAGCATAGCATGCATTTTCGTGACTATTTCTTCTTTTTTGCCACATTCTGTGTTCAAGTCAACCCTACAAATTCCATCCAGATGTTTTCTATTTCTATTCTGTTCCTTCCTGATACGCAAACTGCCGTTTTTATTCTTTCCTTGTCTTTGTTGCCACATCTTGTGTCGAAATCAACCCTGCAGTTGAATCCAGATGTTTTCACATCCAGTGAACAGCATGGCATGCACTGTCGTGACTAATACTTCCTAGTACAGCAAACTGCCTTTCATCATTTTTGTCTTTGTTGCCACATTTTGAGTCTAAATCAATCCTGCCGATGAATCCCGAAGTGTTCATTCCCAGCAAGCAGCATAGCATGCACCGTCGTGACTATTCCCTCTGTATATGGCAACCTGCCTTTCATCTTCTTTCTCCGTCTTTGTTGCCAGGTGTCGCATCTAAGTCAATTCCTGCCGAGGAATCCAGATGTTTTCACATTAAGCGAGCAGCATGGCATGCACTGTCGTGACTATTCCCTTGACATCTTTGACATTATTTTCTAAATGCAGCGTATTTATTCATCTGTCGGGCCGCTTTTTTTTTTCTTTTTTTACCCCCCACAATTGTCCCCCAGGCTGCACTTTGCCTCCCAAGCTGAGTGTAAGAGCAAAGTGCCGCCATTAAAGTCATTCCTACTTTTTATTTCACTCCTTACCCCCCCCCCCCCTCCCCGGCCCCCCTCCCCCAGGTGATGATTAGCTATCGATCATCGGTTCGCACAATCGTTTGCTCGATGCTCTAATTGCATTTTCTCACCGTGCGGGCGACCCGGCGCCGGGATCGATCAGCGGCTAATGAGAGCTGTTGTGGTGTGTGGGGGGGGGGTGAAAATGCACTTGATGTTGGGGGGGGGGAGAAAACAAAACAAAAAAAAAAGAGCCGTGATTGCTGCATCTCACCATCATTAGAGCCCACGCTGGGTTGACCCTGCTTCAGGCCACGCCCCCTGCCCCCCCCCCCCCCCCCCCCCCCCCTCCACGCTCACGCACTGCAGCGATGATTAGCGCGCGGGCGCGGAGGCCATTTTTAAAAATAAATGTTGTAAATGGATGCATGCTGCACGGGCTGATTAAGGAGGATGTTGCCCACAGCCGCACGTTGCCCTCTCGCCTTCCTCTTCCTCCGAGTGGGCCGCGCCGATCGATGTGGATTGTACACACACACACACACACACACACACACACACACGCACACACACGCGCAGAGGGAGATGTTATTAGGAGCAGCTCTAAATTTATCCCGCGCCTTTCCCACCTTTCACCCACTCGCTCTCCCACGCCGCTCGCTTCTCGCTCGCCCGTTTGCCGCCGCCCGCACTTTCACTTCCCGTCCCTGGGTTTCCGCTCGCCCGCGTCGACTTTGACCGTAAGCGGCGTCGCTGACCAGGCTAGCGGCCGGTTAGACGGCAGCACGAAGCGGCGCTCCACAGAATAAAAAGCTCACGTTGACGACGTCTCGGCTGGCATTCTTGGGGCCTGATGTAGCAAGGCCCGAATACCAGGTTCTTGAGAACCACGCCCTATGAATGTAAGAATAATACTAAACTCTAGCAAGGACATGACATGGACCCCAGGTCAGGACAGCAAACTAGGGTTGTCCCCATACCAATATGATGGTACCGGTACCAACATGTATTTCCATACGTTTCTACATAAAGGGGACCACAAAAAAATGTCATTATTGTCTTTATTTGAACAAGAAAATCCTGGGTATGTTTATTTTTGTAATTTAGTCCTTAAATAAAATGTGGAACATACTAGACAACTTGTCTTTTAGTAGTAAGTAAACAAATTAGTCTGCAGTAACATATTATACACCTATTATTTTACACACATTATGAGGGACAAACTGTACAAATGCATTACTAATCTACTTGTTCATTTACTGGTAATATCTTGTTATTTTCTGTTTCAACATGCTCTATCTACACTTCTGTTAAAATGGAGCATTTCTGGATGTTGTTGATAAATGGCTTTTGCTTTGCATAGTAGAGTTTTAACTTGCACTTACAGATGTAGCGACCAAGCGTGGTTACTGACAGTGGTTTTTTGAAGTGTTCCTGAGCCCATGTGGTGATATCCCTTACACACTGATGTCGCTTTTTGATGCAGTTTCGCCTGAAGGATCCAAGGTCAACGTCAGTTTTCAGCCTTGCCGCTTACGTGCAGTGATTTCTCCAGATCCTCTGAACCTTTTGATGATATTACGGAGTGTAGATGGTGAAATCCCTCAATTCCTTGCAATAGCTGGTTAAGAAATGTTGTTCTTAAACAATTTGCTCAGGCATTTGTTGACAAAGTGGTGACCCTCGCCCCGTCCTTGTTTGTGAATGAGTGAGCATTTCACGGAAGCTGCTTTTACAGCCAATCATGGCACCCACCTGTTCCCAATTAGCCTGTGGGATGTTTTTCAAATACGTGTACAATGAGCATCCCTCAACTTTCCCACTCTTTTTTGCCACTTGTGCCAGCTTTTTGGAAACATGCTGCAGGCATCCAATTCCAAATGAGTTAATATCTGCAAAAAATAACAAAGTTTCTCAGTGTGAACATGAAATATCTTGTCTTTGCAGTCTATTCAATTGAATATACGCTGAAAAGGATTTGTTGTCTTTTCTTTTTATTTAGCATTTACACAAGGTGACAACCTCACTGCTTTTGGGGTTTTGTACATTTGCAAGCTTCAACGATTAGTTTCCTCAGTTCCCAAACGTTTATTGAGTGTTGTTAAAAGAAAAGGTGATGTAACACAGTGGTGAACATGCCCTTTCCCAACTACTTTGGCACGTGTTGCAGCCATGAAATTATAAGAAAAAATAATGTTTATGAGTTTGAACATCAAATATGTTGTCTTTGTAGCATATTCAACTGAATATGGGTTGAAAAGGATTTGCAAATCATTGTATTCTGTTTATATTTACATCTAACCCCATTTCCCAACTCATATGGAAACGGGGTTTGTAGGTTGAAAAGTATTCACAAATTATTATTTTCTGTTTTTATTTATGATTTACACAACGTGCCAACTTCGATGGTTTTGGGTTTGGTATCTGGGCTTGGCATCGTCTTGCTGAAATAAGCAGGGGCGTCTATGATTTGATTTCCAACTGACCTGTTCACTTGCGGGACTTTCCAAATAAGTGTTTGATGGGCATTCCTCAACTTTAGCAGTCTTTTTTGCCACTTGTGCCAGCTTCTTTGAGCTAATATTTGCAAAAAAGAGCAAAGTTTGTTAGTGTGAACATGAACTATCTTGTATTTGCAGTCTATTTAATTGAATATAAGTTGAAAAGGATTTGTTGTATTTTCTTTTTATTTAGCTTTTAAACAAGGTGACAACTTCACTGCTTTTGGGGTTTTGTACATTACATTTGCATTTTCATCTAAATGATTTCTCACAATAAATATATATACAAAAACAGATAAATATTTTTATATGTGAGTGTGAATGTTGTCTGTCTATCTGTGTTGGCCCTGCGATGAGGTGGCGACTTGTCCAGGGTGTACCCCGCCTTCTGCCCGATTGTAGCTGAGATAGGCGCCAACGCCCCCCGCGACCCCAAAAGGGAATAAGCGGTAGAAAATGGATGGATGGATGGAAATATTTTTATAAATACAAAATTCAACATTCAACTGAAAAAAAGAAGAGAAAAGCTAAATAACTTGAATCTTTTTGAAAAAATTTAAAAACATTTTTTATCGAACATCATTAGTAATTTTTCCTGATTAAAATTAATTTTACAATTTTGATGGCATGTTTTAAATAGGTTAAAATCCAATCTGCACTTTGTTAGAATATATAACAGATTGGACCAAGCTATATTTCTAACAAAGATGAATATTTTTTTTTTCGAATTTTGATCATAATAAGTTTGAAGAAATATTTCACAAATATTCTTTGTCCAAAAAACAGAAGCTAAAATGAAGAATTAAATTAAAATGTATTTATTATTCTTTACAATAAAAAAAAAATACTTGAACATTGATTTAACTTTTGCCCTGCGATGAGGTGGCGACTTGTCCAGGGTGTACGCCGCCTTCCGCCTGATTGTAGCTGAGATAGGCGCCAGCGCCCCACACGACCCCGAAAGGGAATAAGCGGTAGAAAATGGATGGATATATATATAAATATATATATATATATATATATATATATATATATATATATATATATATATTTATATATATATATATATATAGAAACATAAATATTTTTATAAATACATTTCAACTCTTTAAAATTCAACATTCAACTGAAAAAAAAGAGAAAAACTAAATAATTTGAATCTTTTTGGAAAAAAAAAAATTATGGAACATCATTAGTAATTTTTCCTGATTAAGATTAATTTTAGAATTTTGATGACATGTTTTAAATAGGTTAAAATCCAATCTGCACTTTGTTAGAATATATAACAAATTGGACCAAGCTATATTTCTAACAAAGACGAATCATTATTTCTTCTAGATTTTCCAGAACAAAAATTTTAAAAGAAATTCAAAAGACTTTGAAATAAGATTCAAATTTGATTCTACAGATTTTCTAGATTCGCCAGAATATTTTTTGGGAGTTTTAATCATAAATTTGAAGAAATATTTCACAAAAATTCTTCGTCGAAAAAACAGAAGCTAAAAGGAAGAATTAAATTAAAATGTATTTTTGTCCGTCATTCCGTCGTACTTTTATTTTTACTTTTATGGAAAGTTTTTGTAGAGAATAAATAATGAAAAAAACACTTCATTGAACGGTTTAAAAGAGGAGAAAACAAGGAAAAAATGAAAATACATTTTTTAAATATAGGTTATCTTCAATTTTGACTCTTTAAAAAGTGAAAAACTAGCTAATTCGAACCTTTTTGAAAAAAAAATGTATGGAACATCATTAGTAATTTTTCCTGATTAAAATTAATTTTAGAATTTTGATGACATGTTTTAAATAGATTAAAATCCTATTTGCACTTTTTTTTTTAGAATATATAACAAATTGGACCAAGCTATATTTCTAACAAAAACACATTTTTTTTTCGAATTTTGATCATAATAAGTTTAAGGAAATATTTCACAAATATTCTTTGTCGAAAAAACAGAAACTAAAATGAATAATTAAATTAAAATGTATTTACTATTCTTTACAATAAATTATTTTTTTTTACTTGAACTTTGATTTAAATTGGGCCCTGGGATGAGCTGGCGACTTGTCCAGGGTGTACACCGCCTTCCTCCCTATTGTAGCTGAGATAGGCACCAGCGCCCCCCTGCGACCCCAAAGGGAATAAACAGTAGAAAATGGATGGATGGATGATTTAAATTGTCAGGAAAGAAGAGGAAGGAATTTAAAAGGTAAAAATGTGTTTAAAAATCCTAAAATCATTTTAAAGGTTGTATTTTTTCTCTAAAATTGTCTTTCTGAAAGTTATAAGAAGAAAAGTAAAAAAAAACAATGAAATTATTTAAACAAGTGAAGACCAAGTCTTTAAAATATTTTCTTGGATTTTCAAATTCTATTTGAGTTTTGTCTCTCTTAGAATTAAAAATGTCCAGCTTGCTAGTAAAGAAATACAATTTAAAAAATAGAGGCAGCTCACTGGTAAGTGCTGCTACTTGAGCTATTTTTGGAACAGGCCAGCGTGCGACTCATCTGGTCCTTACGGGCGACCTGGTGCCCGCGGGCACCGCGTTTGTGAAGTGAATTATATTTATATAGCGCTTTTTCTCTAGTGACTCAAAGCGCTTTACATAGTGAAACCCAATATCTAAGTTACATTTAAACCAGTGTGGGTGGCACTGGGAGCAGGTGGGTCAAGTGTCTTGCCCAAGGACACAACGGCAGTGACTAGCATGGCGGAAGCGGGAATCGAACCTGCAACCCTCAAGTTGCTGGCACGGCCGCTCTACCAACCGAGCTATACCGCTCCATGACAATAATCCAGCCCTGACTGGATGGGAAGACAGGTCTAAATAGGAGCGGGCTGATTGACACCAGGTGTGGCCAGGTGCCAATCAGCCGCAGCTGAGGGGGCACAGCACTCAGGGAGAAAGACAGGAAATAAGAGCACTGTCAGGAACTAAAGACAGGAAATACTACAAACACACAGAGGAAAAACTTAAACACAAACAAACCGACAGGGGCAAGCCTGACACCGGCACCGGTAAACCCGTACATCTCTTGTCACCACCATTGGGGTCAATACTGAGGCCCCCCCCCCCCCCCCCCCCCCCCGCCCAAGGATGGCGGATGCCGCCCCATGACAATAATCCAGCCCTGACTGGATGGGAAGACAGGTCTAAATAGGAGCAGGCTGATTGACACCAGGTGTGGCCAGGTGGCAATCAGCCGCAGCTGAGGGGACACAGCACTCAGGGAGAAAGACAGGAAATAAGAGCACTGACAGGAACTAAAGACAGGAAATACTACAAACAAACAGAGGAAAAACTTAAACACAAACAAACCGACAGGGGCAAGCCTGACACCGGTACCGGTAAACCCGTACACCTAGGATGGCGGAAGCGGGAATCGAACCTGCAACCCTCAAGTTGCTGGCACGGCCGCTCTACCAACCGAGCTATACCGCCCCATGTTGGTGACCCCTGGCATATATTCTGCACATTCATGACGACAAAACACGCCGACTGGATTGCGCTGCTTATTTTCTCAGATCCCGTTTACTAGATTAGTTTTGCACTTGCTATCGCCGGTTTTAGTACACGCAAACCCTGAGTGGGGCGCCGAGTCCCCTTGTTGTTGTTGCAATGCTGAGCGGTTGTCACGGCGGGGGCTTCTCATAAAGGCAGAGGTGGGCGTGTAGCTCCCGGCGTGTGTGACGGGATCAAACGTCGTTTATGAAATAATCCCGACGCACGTATTTCCCGCACACCCTCGGCGCACGCATGGCCGCGCTCCTTAATACGCCTTTTGTTCTAATCCGGGAATAACCGCCGGTGCTTCCGCTCCACGTTCGTGCTGCTGAAGGTTCTGGAGTCCAAACAAGCATCGACCGCACGATTAATTCCGGCGCGGGGCCGGCGGGCGACAAATTGGCGAGAGTGCGAGCTAATCGATGAGCTGATGGCCGCCGCTGTAATCACAGTCCCGTGCGGCGTCTTCTGTGGGCTGACACTCGGCATGAAAACATTTGCACTTTCTCCCGCTCTTGTCACGAGGTATGAAGGGCATCATGTCCACATGTGGCGCCCCGTTTCACCGTAGGATGCAGAGACTGCAGGCAAAGTGCAGGTAAAACATAATAAAAGAAAACATCCAGTCCTGTATGACATGCACTTGCACATTTAGGTCCTTCATACATGTAATAACATCAAAATTGTTGATTACGGACAGCAGCTTTATTGTTGTCCATTCTTAACATCAATCAATCAATCAATCAATGTTTATTTATATAGCCCTAAATCACAAATGTCTCAAAGGACTGCACAAACCATTACGACTACGACATGCTCGGAAGAACCCACAAAAGGGCAAGGAAAACTCACACCCAGTGGGACGCCAGTGACAATGCTGACTATGAGAAACCTTGGAGAGGACCTCAGAAGTGGGCAACCCCCCCCCCCCTTCTAGGGGACCGAAAGCAATGGATGTCGAGCGGGTCTAACATGATACTGTGAAGGTTCAATCCATAGTGGTTCCAACACAGCCGCGAGAGTTCAGTTCAAAGCGGATCCAAGACAGCGGCGAGAGTCCCGTCCACAGGAAACCATCCCAAGCGGAGGCGGACCAGCATCGTAGAGATGTCCCCAACCGATACACAGGCGAGCGGTCCATCCTGGGTCCCGACGGGCGGTCCATCCTAGGTCTCGACTCTGGACAGCCAGTACTTCATCCATGGTCATCGGACCGGACCCCCTCCAGAAGGGAGGGGGGGGACATAGGAGAAAAAAAGAAAAGAAGCGGTAGATCAACTGGTCTAAAAAGGAGGTCTATTTAAAGGCTAGAGTATACAGATGAGTTTTAAGTTGTACAAGACACATAAGAACTGAAAAAAAATGTATGGCACAGTCCCACTAAAAGCAGACATACGTTACAAGGGGACAAGATGGGACCGCCAACGGACCAGCCACTTACGGCGCTCCTTAAAAAGGTGAGAAAAAGGTGACATTGGGAAAGGGGGAAGAGTAAAAAAAAATCAGTCTAAGGCTGGACCCTCAGGAGGGGTCCAGACTGAGTCCGAGGAAAAAAAACATGGCACACATAAACATGGTACATGTAATCACAACAACTTGCAACGGGGGGGGGGGGGGGGTGTTTGAGGTCCTGGAGACCGGCTGCCGCTATTAAGCACTACTCAGCCATCCACAACCCCGGAGGAATTAAGCGGTGGTGAAGGCGTTGATTTGGGGAGGGGCGTGTGCGTGCATGTATGCCCAATTAACTTGAATGTTTTTGTGGACTGGGGCCGTTCTCAAGTTCGACACCAGGAGTTGTTGAAAAAAAGGAAGGTCAAAAGCGTTCATCTTTGAAGAGTCCTCGGGGGAGTTCTTCAGAACAGCCTGGTCCTGATTGCATCAAGGCTATTCAAGGGAGTCAAATCGTAGATTAAGATGTTGTTTTTCTTCGAGCAGTGCAAACAATGCTCTGTGTGTCTGTGCTGGATCTATCAAATTCAATTTAATTAGTCCTTCTCAGCAAACTTCTCCAAGATGAGATACATTTTGCGATTCAAATCAGAAATCGCTCCAGTCTTTGTTCCCACAGCCCGACCCAATCCTTCCGTTGCGTTGAACAGCCGTTGGGCCCCTTGAATGGCTGCCATCGTCTTCCGAATTTGACGATACACCAGGGCAATGCCTAGCCCGATCAGCAGGTACCTTTCCATCACAGTTCCAAAGAGGTAGATTTCTTCCACGTCCTCGATGGAAATAACTGAGAGGCAGATGGGTTTTCATTTATCCCAGGAGTCCCTCACGTACCCGCAGCTGTGGTTCCATCAGGGCAGCCAGGCTCCCCCTAACCTCTTTTCCTTGTCCAAAAGACTGTCAATTGCGTCAAGAGTCCAGCTGATCATATTCATATTTCATGTTTAGATTAGAGGACAGCGCAAAGAAAGAGGCTTCAAACAAGTTCAGACAAAAACAAGGACACAGAGAGCAAGCAAGGAAGGAGGGAGCGGAGAAAAATGCGAGCGCCCTCACCAAGAGGCAAGACAGAAATTCATTTTAAATACTTTTAAATGTATTTGTGTAAAATGCCGCAGTGAGACTTGTCCAGGGTGTACCCCGCCTTCCGCCCGAATGAAGCTGAGATAGGCTCCAGCGACCCCAAAAGGGACAAGCAGTAGGAAATGGATGGGTGCTCTGGATTGAATAGTCTCACAGGCATCTTACATATTAGTCTCGAATGGACGTGTCCTAGATCTTAAAGTTGGCCGAGGAATGACACCATCAAGAGTAGCCCAGCCGGGCGACTCCTGTCAGACCTGCCAGGGGGATTATTATGCAGGAACTAATGAAGGAGGGAGTCAGTGTGTGTGTGAGACAGAAATAGAGATAGAGGAGAGTAATGCTGTCAAGTCTCTCCATCCTCCTCCTCCTCCGTGAAGCAGATGTCCAATGGCGTCTATTTAAAGGCCTACTGAAAGCCACGCAGTCTGATAGTTTATATATCAATGATGAAATATTAACATTGCAACACATGCCAATACGGCCGCTTTAGTTTACTAAATTACAATTTTAAATTTCCCGGGAGTTTTGTCTTAGAAACGTCGTGTAATGATGACGTGTACGCAAGACATCACAGGGTTTTAGGAAGTGTGAGCGCTGCACACAAACACAGCTAAAAGTCGTCTGCTTTAACGGCATAATTACACAGTATTTTGGAGATCTGTGTTGCTGAATCTTTTGCAATTTGTTCAATTAATATAGGAGAATTCAAAGTAGAAAGATGGAGTTGGGAAGTGTTGCGTTCTGACCCGTTCTTCCTTCGGTCAACGCCCCCAGGTTCTTTTATGACACATAAGCTGGTTTTAAATCGATCCGAGACAGAGGTTGCTCATTTTGATATTTTATAACCAAAGCGCTTAGGGAGATCAATCTAGATACAACATTTGAAAGGCACGGTCCAAATTGATCTAATCCTAAAATGGCAGTTTCTCCCTCCTCTTCTTCTCCTCCCTACCTTGGACAGTTGAGATAACAGAATGTTATGTCTTCATTCCAACATTCCAAATTCAAGGTCTATGTAAAAGGCTCACACTTTAGCTGTTCTAAAATCTGACGAGGAAATCAAAAGACAACCAAATCCAACAGAAGCTTTAGCCTTTAGCCACACAAACACACGGTGATTCCTTGTTTAAAATTCCCGGAGGTGAAAATTTACTAGCGAACATGGATCCAGACCACATGTCAACCAGCAGGTTTCGGTGAGAAATTTGTGGTTAAAAAGTCAGTTCTTACCGGAGAAAAGCTGAGCTTTTGCCGTCCATGAAGGTGCCGTCTACTCCCCTGAGACACTGAGCGTCAACACCCGGCCGTGGAGACACCCTTCTGACTATCAGGTACTATTTAACTCACTAAAACACTAGCAACACAATAGAAAGATAAGGGATTTCCCAGAATTATCCGAGTAAATGTTACGACTCGGAGTAAGGAGAGGACCGAGATGCAGAGAAGAAGTTCGCAAAATAAAACTTTTATTTTGAAACAACTTTTTACCTCCTATGAAAAAAGTTTTTCACATAAATAATCAATCACGCGGAAAAATAATTCCGAGGATAAAGAATTAACTTAAAATCACTCCACAAAAATAAGGAGGAATACTAATCCAAGGAAATTCTAACAAAAAAAGAATATTAATAAGAATTAAAGCTGCAAGCAGCGTTGGCCGGGTCCGCCTTTGGCTGCTGCCGCCGCTACTCAAGCCCTGGTCTAAGTCAGACCTACATAGAGGTTTTTATTTAATGTCTCTACGACATTCCTAACAGAAGTTACAAGCAGTTTTGTCTGGGTTTTTTTCCTAAGGAGCGCTGGAGCGCAATTTTGATTTTTGGGGTTTGGTTTTTTATTAGATGGCAATTTTCGCCAGTCCTGATGTGTGTGTAAAATTTGGTGAGTTTTGAAGCATGTTAAGGGGGTGAAATTGCAGATTGGCGTTTCTGGATGTTGTTGATAAATGGCTTTCGCTTTGCATAGTAGACATTTAACTTGCACTTTGAAACATTTTAAGGGGGTCAAATTACAGCTCAAAGAGGCAAAAATGACATTTTTTAGGAAAATTTGCACAGGGGTTTTTTGAAGGCGCGTAAAATCCAAACCGGAGCACTTATCAAAACTCTTTCGATAAATTTTAATCAGAAGGATTCAAACTCTCCTGTGCGAGTTTGAAGCCGAAACGACAAACGCGCTCAGAGGAGATAACGTTTGAAAAAAGGTGACGGGTGTTTACAAAACTTTTATTTTGAAGGGGTAATTTTTAACTTCCTGTTGATTTTTCTGCAGGATTTCAAATATTAAATTGTAGGTCTAAGTGAGACCTGCATAGAGGTTTTTGTTTCATGTCTGTCCGGCTTTCCTACCGGAAGTTACAAGCAGTTTTGTCTGTGTTTTCTTCCTAGGAGCATTTTTTTCTGTGTTTTATTAAAAAAATTGCGCTAAGGCGCATTTTTGAGTTTTGGGGTTTGTTTTTTTCATTAAATCGCAATTTTTGCCAGTCCTGATGTGTGTGCCAAGTTTGGTGAGTTTTGAAGCATTTTAAGGGGGTCAAATTACAGCTCAAAGAGGCAAAAATTGAACTTTTTGCGAAAATTTTCTGTTGATTTTTGCCGTATAAAGTAAAATTATGAAATCTAGGTCTAAGTTAGCGCTACATAGAGGTTTTTGTTTCATGTCTCTACGACATTGCTAACGGAAGTTACAAGCAGTCTGTTTTTTTTTTTTTGAGTTTTGGGGTTTGGTTTTTTTATTAGACGGCAATTTTCGCCAGTTCTGTTGAGTGTGTGAAATTTGGTGAGTTTTGAAGCATGTTCAGGGGGTCAAATTACAGTTCAAAGAGGTGGCGGAATAATAATAATAAAACGGACCAGTTTCAATAGGGTCCTTGGCCCATTGCAAAAGGACTCCTTTGGAGTCCTTTTGCAATGGGCCAAGGACCCTAATAAACGAAAAGCGCTCCAACAGGAGGAAAAAACACCAAAACGACCTACATATAAACACTAACTATGAATAACAAAAAATCACTCATTAAATGAGGCAATGAATTGGAAATTTGGAAAAACAAAAACTCACCAATTAGGAAGACGAATGATAACCAAGGACGCTCGAAGGAGGAAAAAGTCCACTCAAAATTAAAGCTGCAAGCAGCGTTGGTCGGGTCCGCCTTTGGCTGCTGCCCCCGAGACCCACGGCCGGATAAGTTAGAAGACGCCTTAGAGCCACTATTTTGAGAATCTAATCCATTGTGAAAGTAATGCAGTTGTTGTATTGAAGTGAAAATATCAAACTTCCTGTTGATTTTTGCTAAAGTATGTTGATTATTAAAATGTAGGTCTAAGTGAGACCTACATAGTGTTTTTTGTTTCATGTCTCTCTGACATTCCTACCGGAAGTTGCAAGCAGTTTTGTCTGTGTTTCCCTCCTAGGAGCAGTTTTTCGGTGTTGTTTTCCTAGGGGGGCGGTGGAGCGCAATTTTGAGTTTTGAGGTTAGGTTTTTTCATCAGATCGCAATTTTTGCCAGACCTGATGTGTTTGTCAAGTTTGGTGAGTTTGGAAGCATTTTAAGGGGGTCAAAAAACAGCTCAAAGAGGCAAAAATGACATTTTTTAGGAGACTTTGCACAGGGGCTCTTTGAAGGTGCGTAAAATCAAAACCTGAGAACTTATCAAAACTCTTACTTAAAATACTTATAATACTTTTAATCAGAAGGGTTCAATCTCTCTCCTGTGCGAGTTTGAATCCAAAACAACAAACGCACTCAGAGGAGATAATGTTTGAAGAAAGGTGACCGTTTTTTACAAAACTTTTGTTTTGAAGGGGGGATTGCAAACTTCCTGTTGATTTTTGTTGGGGGTTGTCAATCTATGAAATGTAGGTCTAAGTGAGACCTACATAGAGGTTTTTGTTTCATGTCTCTCTGACATTCTTACCGGAAGTTACAAGCAATTTTGTCTGTGTTTTCTTCCTAGAAGCAGTTTTTTTCAGTGTTTTATTCAAAAATAGCGCTATAGCGCAATTTTGAGTTTTGGGGTTTGGTTTTTTCATTAGATTGCAATATTCGCCAGTCCTTATGTGTGCGCCAAGTTTGGTGACTTTTGAAGCATTTTAAAAGGGGCAAATATCAGCGCAAAGAGGCAAAAATTGCATTTTTTGCAAAAATTTTATTTTGAAGGGTTTTTTGCCAACTTCTTGTAGATTTTTGCTGAAAGAAGTGAGTGTATGAAAATTGGGTCTAAGTCAGACCTACATAGGAGTTTTTGTTTCATGTCACTATGACATTCCTAACAGAAGTTACATACAGTTTTGTCTGTAATTGTTCCCTAGGGGGCGCTAGAGCGCAATTTTAATTTTGGGGGATTGGTTGCTTAATGTGTTGGGAAGGTTTGCTATACCGACGTGTGTCAAATTTGGTGAGTTTTGAAGCATGTTAAGGGGGTCAAATTACAGCGCGTAGGTGCGGAATAATAATAAAACACAGCAGTTTCAATAGGGTCCTTGGCCCATGGACTGTGGAGTCCTTTGCCATGGGCAGGGCGGACCCTAATAAAACGGACCAGTTTCAATAGGGGCCAGGGTCCTTGGCCCATTGCAAAAGGACTCCTTTGGAGTCCTTTTGCAATGGGCCAAGGACCCTAATAAACGAAAAGCGCTCCAACAGGAGGAAAAAACACCAAAATGACCAGTATATAAACACTAACTATGAATAACAAAAAATCACTCAATCAATGAGGCAATAAATTGGAAATTTGGAAAAACAAAAACTCACCAATTAGAAAGACGGATGATAACCAAGGACGCTCGAAGGAGGAAGAAGTAAACTCAAAATTACAGCAAAAACTAGGGTAACTGAGAAAACAGGAGCAAGACAAGGAGCTAATCAAGGACATGGACATGCAAGCTAGAAAGGCACGATAGACGAGACAATCTGGCAAAGGACAAACAGAGAAGTGAGCTTAAATAGGATGTGGGCGTGATGGGGAACAGGTGGAAACAATCAGGGATCAGGGATGACGTCCGACTGCTGACACAAGAGGAAGGGCCCGTGGTCTGAAACAAGAGGGTAGCTTTTCAAAATAAAACACGTCAATCACAAGACAGAAAAACCAAGACATTTAAAACATTGGAATATGTCACAATGCTATCGCGTTTTTTTTTTTAACTCGTTTTTTTTTTCTTCTAGTCCGTCGATATCAATATAATCAAACACGAATCTTTCATCCTCGCTCAAATTAATGGGGAAATTGTCGTTTTCTCGGTCCGAATAACTGTTTTTGTTGGAGGCTCCCATTGAAATCAATGTGAATATATGAGGAACCGTCAACATGTGATGTCATCGTCTGCGACTACCGGTACAGGCGAGGCTTTTTCAGGAAGTACCAAAAGTTGCGTACTTTATGATCGATGTTCTCTACTAAATCATTTCAGCAAAAATATGGCAATATGGGGAAATGATGAAGTATGACACATAGAATGGAGCCGCTATCCCCGTTTAAACAAGAGTAGGCCTATAAAGCTCGATGTACGCGGCGAATGATGCTCGCTCTGCATCATCGTTATGTCTTGCCCGCAGTGTACATTGTGCTGGTCTACATCCTCACAATCGATGCGATTTTTTGGGTGTTTTGGAATCACCGTCACAAGTTTTAATACTCAACTTTTTTTTTGTTGCAAATGATGCTGAGTTCACATTTACACTGTTAGGTGGGTGCAGAGGGAAGAACATCAACAGGAAGTGGTGGTGTCAGACAGGAAGTGGGCGCGCTTCTCTTTTCTGAACATTTCACACACGCGTGCACATGACATTTTTTTTGTTTTGTTTTTTTATCATCCCAACCGTCCACTTTGACACCTGTTTGTGGTTTCATGTCAGGTTAACAAAGAGCAGAGAAAATACATGTTTGAGCAGTTAGGTGTCCATGAAACACACAAACAAGTCCTGACCCTGAGACACAAACTAGTCCTGTCCCTGAAACACACAAACAAGTCCTGACCCTGAGACACAAACTAGTCCTGTCCCTGAAATACACAAATTAGTCCTTTCCCTGAAACACAAACTATTCCTGTCCCTGAAACACACAAATTAGTCCTGTCCCTGAAACACAAACTATTCCTGTCCCTGAAATACACAAATTAGTCCTGTCCCTGAAACACACAAACAAGTCCTGACCCTGAGACACAAACTAGTCCTGTCCCTGAAATACACAAATAAGTCCTTTCCCTGAAACACAAACTATTCCTGTCCCTGAAACACACACATTAGTCCTGTCCCTGAAACACAAACTATTCCTGTCCCTGAAATACACAAATTAGTCCTGTCCCTGAAACACAAACTATTCCTGTCCCTGAAATACACAAATTAGCCGCGTCCCTGAAACACAAACTATTCCTTTCCCTGAAACACACAAATTAGTCCTGTCCCTGAAACATACAAACAAGTCCTGTCCCTGAAACACACAAACAAGTCCTGACCCTGAGACACAAACTAGTCCTGTCCCTGAAATACATAAATTAGTCCTGTCCCTGAAACACAAACTATTCCTGTCCCTGAAACATACAAACAAGTCCTGTCCCTGAAACACACAAACAAGTCCTGTCCCTGAAATACACAAATTAGTCCTGTCCCTGAAACACACAAGTCCTATCCCTGAAACACACCAACAAGTCCTGTCCCTGAAACACACAAACAAGTCCTGACCTGAGACACAAACTAGTCCTGTCCCTGAAATACACAAATTAGTCCTGTCCCTGAAACACAAACTATTCCTGTCCCTGAAATACACAAATTAGTCCTGTCCCTGAAACACAAACTATTCCTGTCCCTGAAATACACAAATTAGTCCTGTCCCTGAAACATACAAACAAGTCCTGTCCCTGAAACACACGAACAAGTCCTGACCTGAGACACAAACTAGTCCTGTCCCTGAAATACATAAATTAGTCCTGTCCCTGAAACACAAACTATTCCTGTCCCTGAAATACACAAATTAGTCCTGTCCCTGAAACACACAAACAAGTCCTGTCCCTGAAATACACAAATTAGTCCTGTCCCTGAAACACACACAAGTCCTATCCCTGAAACATACCAACAAGTCCTGTCCCTGAAACACACAAACAAGTCCTGACCTGAGACACAAACTAGTCCTGTCCCTGAAATACATAAATTAGTCCTGTCACTGAAACACAAACTATTCCTGTCCCTGAAATACACAAATTAGTCCTGTCCCTGAAACATACAAACAAGTCCTGTCCCTGAAACACACAAACAAGTCCTGTCCCTGAAACACAAACTTGTCCTGTCCCTGAAATACACAAATTAATCCTGTCCCTGAAACACAAACTATTCCTGTCCCTGAAACACAAATTAGTCCTGTCCCTGAAACATACAAACAAGTCTTTTCCCTAAAACACACAAACAACTCCGGACCCTGAGTCACAAACTAGTTCTGTCCCTGAAATACACAAATTAATCCTCTCCCTGAAACACAAACTATTCCTGTCCCTGAAATACACAAATTAATCCTGTCCCTGAAACACAAACTATTCCTGTCCCTGAAACACACAAATTAGTCCTGTCCCTGAAACATACAAACAAGTCTTTTCACTAAAACACACAAACAAGTCCTGACCCTGAGTCACAAACTAGTCCTGTCCCTGAAACACAAACTATTCCTGTCCCTGAAATACACAAATTAGTCATGTCCCTGAAACATACAAACAAGTCCTGTCCCTGAAACACACAAACAAATCCTGACCCTGAGACACAAACTAGTCCTGTCCCTGAAATACACAAATTAGTCCTGTCCCTGAAACACAAACTATTCCTGTCCCTGAAATACACAAATTAGTCCTGTCCCTGAAACATACAAACAAGTCCTGTCCCTGAAACACACAAACAAGTCCGGTCCCCGAAGCACACAAACAAGTCCTGACCTGAGACACAAAGTAGTCCTGTCCCTGAAATACACAAATTAGTCCTGTCCCTGAAACACAAACTATTCCTGTCCCTGACATACACAAATTAGTCCTGTCCCTGAAACATACAAACAAGTCCTGTCCCTGAAACACACAAACAAATCCTGACCCTGAGACACAAACTAGTCCTGTCCCTGAAATACAAAAATTAGTCCTGTCCCTGAAACACAAACTATTCCTGTCCCTGAAATACACAAATTAGTCCTGTCCCTGAAATACACAAATTAGTCCTGTCCCTGAAACACAAACCATTCCTGTCCCTGAAACACACAAACGAGTCCTCACCCTGAGACACAAACTAGTCCTGTCCCTGAAATACACAAACAAGTCCTGTCCCTAAAACACACAAACAAGTCCTGACCCTGAGTCACGAACTAGTCCTGTCCCTGAAACACACAAACAAATCCTGTCCCTGAAACACAAACTATTCCTGTCCCTGAAATACACAAATTAGTCCTGTCCCTGAAACATACAAACAAGTCATGTCCCTGAAACACACAAACAAGTCATGTCCCTGAAACACACAAACAAGTCATGTCCCTGAAATACACAAATTAGTCCTGTCCCTGAAACACAAACTATTCCTGCCCCTGAAACACACAAACAAGTCCTGACCCTGAGACACAAACTAGTCCTGTCCCTGAAATACACAAACAAGTCCTGTCCCTGAAACATACAAACAAGTCCTGTCCCTAAAACACACAAACAAGTCCTGACCCTGACTCACAAATTAGTCATGTCCCTGAAACACACAAACAAGTCCTGACCCTGAGACACAAACTAGTCCTGTCCCTGAAGCACAAACTATTCCTGTCCCTGAAATACACAAATTAGTCCTGTCCCTGAAACATACAAACAAGTCATGTCCCTGAAACACACAAACAAGTCATGTCCCTGAAACACACAAACAAGTCATGTCCCTGATATACAAAAAAATTAGTCCTGTCCCTGAAACATAAACTATTCCTGTCCCTGAAATACACAAATTAGTCCTGTCCCTGAAACATACAAACAAGTCCTGTCCCTGAAACACACAAACAAGTCCTGACCTGAGACACAAACTAGTCCTGTCCCTGAAATACACAAATTTGTCCTGTCCCTGAAACACAAACTATTCCTGTCCCTGAAACACACAAACAAGTCCTGACCCTGAGACACAAACTAGTCCTGTCCCTGAAATACACAAACAAGTCCTGTCCCTGAAACATACAAACAAGTCCTGTCCCTAAAACACACAAACAAGTCCTGACCCTGACTCACAAATTAGTCATGTCCCTGAAACACACAAACAAGTCCTGACCCTGAGACACAAACTAGTCCTGTCCCTGAAGCACAAACTATTCCTGTCCCTGAAATACACAAATTAGTCCTGTCCCTGAAACATACAAACAAGTCATGTCCCTGAAACACACAAACAAGTCATGTCCCTGAAACACACAAACAAGTCATGTCCCTGAAACACACAAACAAGTCATGTCCCTGATATACAAAAAAATTAGTCCTGTCCCTGAAACATAAACTATTCCTGTCCCTGAAATACACAAATTAGTCCTGTCCCTGAAACATACAAACAAGTCCTGTCCCTGAAACACACAAACAAGTCCTGACCTGAGACACAAACTAGTCCTGTCCCTGAAATACACAAATTTGTCCTGTCCCTGAAACACAAACTATTCCTGTCCCTGAACTACACAAATTAGTCCTGTCCCTGAAACATACAAACAAGTCCTGTCCCTGAAACACACAAACAAGTCCTGTCCCTGAAATACACAAATTAGTCCTGTCCCTGAAACACAAACTATTCCTGTCCCTGAAATACACAAATTAGTCCTGTCCCTGAAACATACAAACAAGTCCTGTCCCTGAAACATACAAACAAGTCCTGTCCATGAAACACACAAACAAGTCCTGATCTGAGACACAAACTAGTCCTGTCCCTGAAATACACAAATTAGTCCTGTCCCTGAAACATACAAACAAGTCCTGTCCCTGAAACATACAAACAAGTCCTGTCCCTGAAACACACAAACAAGTCCTGTCCCTGAAACACAAACTAGTCCTGTCCCTGAAACACAAACTAGTCCTGTCCCTGAAACACAAACTAGTCCTCTCCCTGAAGCACACACACAAGTTCTGTCCCTGAAGCACACAAACAAGTCCTGTCCCTGAAACACACAAACAAGTCCTGTCCCTGAAACACACCAACAAGTCCTGTCCCTGAAATGCACAAACTAGTCCTGTCCCTGAAACACACAAACAAGTCGTGTCCATGAAACACACAAACAAGTCCTGTCCATGAAACACACAAACAAGTCATGTCCATTAAACACACAAACAAGTCCTGTCCCTGAAACACACAAACAAGTCATGTCCCTGAAGCACACAAACAAGTCCTGTCCCTGAAACACACAAACAAGCCATGTCCCTGAAACACACATACAAGTCCTGTCCCTGAAACACACAAACAAGTCCTGTCCCTGAAACACACAAACAAGTCCTGTCCCTGAAACACACAAACAAGTCCGGTCCCCGAAGCACACAAACAAGTCCTGTCCCGGAAACACACCAACAAGTCCTGTCCCTGAAACACACCAACAAGTCCTGTCCCTGAAACACACCAACAAGTCCTGTCCCTGAAACACACAAGTCCGGTCCCTGAAACACACAAGTCCTATCCCTGAAACACACCAACAAGTCCTGTCCCTTTTAATTTATTTAATTTCTTAAAAGGACAGGACTTGTTTGTGTGGATCTAGTTAATGTAAGGTTGGAGACCTGCTCAAGACTGACATCAACAAAAGGCTTGGCGAGAAAGAGAGCTATTGGTGCACTAACTGATACAAGTCTAGTCTGAAATGCAAGAACTTGGAGGATGATTCCAAGAGAATATTATCAGTTCTACCTCTAAATCATTTTAACAATACTTAATTTACGTTGTGCTACCTGTATAATAACTTAGCTGTAGCAACATTGTTATTGTAAGAAAGACCACTGAAGAACCCTTTTTCTATCACAGTATTAGTCAGCCGGGGACGTTTTTTTCCGGTTAGTTATGGGTAAGCACTCCATTTATGTCAGAATAGCTTGGCTCCTAATTCCAGATTTTGCAGCTTGGATTCACACTGTATCTGCTTCTGACTGCTCCGACATTTCAGCCTCTTCCTTCATGCTCACTTCTATCAGCAGCACTTCATCCTCGTAGCTTCAGCTTCAAAAAGATAAAGTTGTGTATCCTTATTCGTCCAAAAATAGTCGTCTTTGTTGTCTGTTACCAAATCTACTAATGATTAGAAACGGGATTATGGAATTGGGAATAAATACCCCTAATAATTAGTTACGGCAATGATTAAAATTATTAAAATACGGTAAATATTGTACATATTACATATTGTTATGAAGGTGTCTGTTACTACATTATATATATAAATACTAGCAGTATGTATATTGTACGTATTACATATTGTCCTATCCATCCATTCTATGCCGTGTCTACTCTGCAAGATCCCCTCAGACTCTTGGTAAAATCTAGTCTGTGTCCTATCTCGTCTGCACCATCCCCTCAGACTAAAGCTATCCATCTTGTCAGTGTACTAACTAGTCCGGACCATCCTCTCAGACTAGTGTTGTCATATCTAGTCCGTGTCCTATCTCGTCTGCACCATCCCCTCAGACTATAGCTGTCCATCTTGTCAGTGTACTAACTTGTCCGCACCATCCTATCAGACTAGTGTTGTCATATCTAGTCTGTGTCCTATCTCGTCTACACCATCCCCTCAGACTATAGCTGTCCATCTTGTCAGTGTACTAACTAGTCTGCACCATCCTCTCAGACTAGTGCTGTCATATCTAGTCTGTGTCCTATCTCGTCTGCACCATCCCCTCAGACTATAGCTGTCCATCTTGTCAGTGTACTAACTAGTCCGCACCATCCTCTCAGACTAGTGTTGTCATATCTAGTCTGTGTCCTATCTCGTCTGCACCATCCCCTCAGACTATAGCTGTCCATCTTGTCAGTGTACTAACTAGTCCACACCATCCTCTCAGACTAGTGCTGTCATATCTAGTCCGTGTCCTATCTCGTCTGCACCATCCCCTCAGACTAAACCTGTCCATCTTGTCAGTGTACTAACTAGTCCGCACCATCCTCTCAGACTAGTGTTGTCATATCTAGTCTGTGTCCTATCTCGTCTGCACCATCCCCTCAGACTATAGCTGTCCATCTTGTCAGTGTACTAACTAGTCCACACCATCCTCTCGGACTAGTGTTGTCATATCTAGTCTGTGTCCTATCTCGTCTGCACCATCCCCTCAGACTATAGCTGTCCATCTTGTCAGTGCACTAACTAGTCCACACCATCCTCTCAGACTAGTGCTGTCATATCTAGTCCGTGTCCTATCTCGTCTGCACCATCCCCTCAGACTAAACCTGTCCATCTTGTCAGTGTACTAACTAGTCCGCACCATCCTCTCAGACTAGTGTTGTCATATCTAGTCTGTGTCCTATCTCGTCTGCACCATCCCCTCAGACTATAGCTGTCCATCTTGTCAGTGTACTAACTAGTCCGCACCATCCTCTCCGACTAGTGTTGTCATATCTAGTCTGTGTCCTATCTCGTCTGCACCATCCCCTCAGACTATAGCTGTCCATCTTGTCAATGTACTAACTAGTCCGCACCATCCTCTCAGACTAGTGCTGTCATATCTAGTCTGTGTCCTATTACGTCTGCACCATCCCCTCAGACTAGTGCTGTCTTACCGAGTCAGTATTTCCTATCTAGTCTAAGCCATCTCCACAGTCTCAGGCTGTCCTATCTAGAGTGTGTCCTATCTAGTCTGCACCATTCCATCAGACTTTAGCTGTCCATCTTGTCTGTGTGCTATCTAGTCTGCACCATCCTCCTAGACTATCCATCCATCCATTTTCTACCGCTTATTCCCTTTGGGTTCACGGGGGGCGCTGGTGCCTATCTCAGCTACAAGTGCTTTCATATCTAGTCTGTGTCCTATCTAGTTCGCACCATCCTCTCAGACTAGTGCTGTCTATCTAGGCTGTGTCCTATCTAGTCTGCTCCATCTTCTCAGACTAGTGCTTTCATATCTAGTCAGTTTACTATCTTGTCCGCACCATCCTCTCAGACTAGTGCTGTCATATGTGGTCTGTGTCCTATCTAGTTCGCACCATCCTCTCACACTAGTGCTGTCATATTTAGTCTTTGTCCTATCTAGTTTGCACCATCCTCTCAGACTAAAGATGTCCATCCTGTCAGTGTACTATCTAGTCTGCACCATCCTCTCAGACTAGTGCTGTCCATCTAGTCTATGTCCTATCTAGTCTGCTCCATCCTTTCAGACTAGTGCTTTCATATCTAGTCAGTTTACTATCTAGTCCGCACCATCCTCTCGGACTAGTGCTTTCATATGTAGTCAGTTTACTATTTAGTCCGCACCATCCTCTCAGACTAGTGCTGTCATATCTGGTCTGTGTCTTATCTAGTTCGCACCATCCCCTCAGACTAGTGCTGTCTTACCTAGTCGGTGTCATATCTAGTGTGTGTCCTATCTAGTTTGCACCATCCTCTCAGACTATAGCTGCCCATCTTATCAGTGTACTATCTAGTCTGCACCATCCTCTCAGACTAGTGCTTTCATATCTAGGCTGTGTCCCATCTAGCCAGCGCCATCCTATCTGACTAGTGCTTTCATATCTGGTCTGTGTCTTATCTAGTTTGCACCATCATCTCAGACTATAGCTGTCCATCTCGTCAGAGTACTATCTAGTCTGCACCATCCCCTCAGACTAGTGCTCTCTTACCTAGTAAGTGTCATATCTAGTCGGTGTCCTATCTAGTTCGCACCATCCTCTCAGACTATATCTGTCCGTCTTGTCAGTGTAATATCTAGTCTGCACCATCCTCTCAGACCAGAGCTATCCTATCAAGTCTGTGTCCTATCTAGTCTGCACCATCCTCTGACTAGTGCTTTCATATCTAGTCAGTGACTAGTGCTGTCATATCTAGTCAGTGTCATATCTAGTCTGTGTACTATCTAGTTCGCACCATCCTCTCAGACTATAGCTGACCATCTTGTCAGTGTAATATCTAGTCTGCACCATCCTCTCAGACCAGGGCTGTCTTATCAAGTCTGTGTCCTATCTAGTCTGCACCATCCTCTGACTAGTGCTTTCATATCTAGTCAGTGACTAGTGCTGTCATATCTAGTCAGTGTCATATCTAGTCTGTGTACTATCTAGTTTGCACCATCCCCTCAGACTATAGCTGACCATCTTGTCAGTGTACTAACTAGTCCGCACCATCCTCTCGGACTAGTGCTTTCATATGTAGTCAGTTTACTATTTAGTCCGTACCATCCTCTCAGACTAGTGCTGTCATATCTGGTCTGTGTCTTATCTAGTTCGCACCATCCCCTCAGACTAGTGCTGTCTTACCTAGTCAGTGTCATATCTAGTCTGTGTCCTATCTAGTTTGCACCATCCTCTCAGACTATAGCTGTCCATCTTATCAGTGTACTATCTAGTCTGCACCATCCTCTCAGACTAGTGCTTTCATATCTAGTCCGTGTCCTATTTGGCCCGCGCCATCCTATCTGACTAGTGCTTTCATATCTGGTCTTTGTCTTATCTAGTTTGCACCATCATCTCAGACTAGTGCTTTCATATCTAGTCAGTTTACTATTTAGTCCGAACCATCGTCTCAGACTAGTGCTGTCATATCTGTTCTGTGTCTTATCTAGTTCGCACCATCCCCTCAGACTAGTGCTGTCTTACCTAGTCAGTGTCATATCTAGTCTGTGTCCTATCCAGTTTGCACCATCCTCGCAGACTATACCTGTCCATCTTGTCAGTGTAATATCTAGTCTGCACCATCCCCTCAGACTAGTGCTTTCATATCTAGTCCGTGTCCTATTTGGCCCGCGCCATCCTATCTGACTAGTGCTTTCATAACTGGTCTGTGTCTTATCTAGTTTGCACCATCATCTCAGACTATAGCTGTCCATCTCGTCAGAGTACTATCTAGTCTGCACCATCCCCTCAGACTAGTGCTCTCTTACCTAGTAAGTGTCATATCTAGTCGGTGTCCTATCTAGTTCGCACCATCCTCTCAGACTATATCTGTCCATCTTGTCAGTGTAATATCTAGTCTGCACCATCCTCTCAGACCAGAGCTATCCTATCAAGTCTGTGTCCTATCTAGTCTGCACCATCCTCTGACTAGTGCTTTCATATCTAGTCAGTGACTAGTGCTGTCATATCTAGTCAGTGTCATATCTAGTCTGTGTACTATCTAGTTCGCACCATCCTCTCAGACTATAGCTGACCATCTTGTCAGTGTAATATCTAGTCTGCACCATCCTCTCAGACCAGGGCTGTCTTATCAAGTCTGTGTCCTATCTAGTCTGCACCATCCTCTGACTAGTGCTTTCATATCTAGTCAGTGACTAGTGCTGTCATATCTAGTCAGTGTCATATCTAGTCTGTGTACTATCTAGTTTGCACCATCCCCTCAGACTATAGCTGACCATCTTGTCAGTGTACTAACTAGTCCGCACCATCCTCTCGGACTAGTGCTTTCATATGTAGTCAGTTTACTATTTAGTCCGTACCATCCTCTCAGACTAGTGCTGTCATATCTGGTCTGTGTCTTATCTAGTTCGCACCATCCCCTCAGACTAGTGCTGTCTTA
>NC_084620.1:57374066-57409066 GCF_033978795.1 Nerophis ophidion
AAAATCTGCCACGGCGTGCAAACGTGTTAGCAGGCTGTGACGTGCACTCCACCACCAGCAGGGGGCGCTCTTATCTTCAACTCTGGCCAGAACTGCAACACTTTCATGTTTTCATTGTAAAAAAAATAATAATATAAAGCTTGTTTTAGTCGTTTTGTTGGTTTTCAGATTCTTTTTGACCCTGGCCACGCCCCCTTCCTCGCTACTCTCTGTTGTGTCCACTCTTATTGGCTGCCTCCATCGTAGTATTAATACTATTTGACCCTGGCCACGCCCCCTTCCTGGCTAAACTCTGTTGTGTCCACTCTTATTGGCTGCCCCCATTGTAGTATTAATACTATTTGACCCTGGCC
Source organism: Nerophis ophidion (assembly GCF_033978795.1). Taxonomy (NCBI): domain Eukaryota; kingdom Metazoa; phylum Chordata; class Actinopteri; order Syngnathiformes; family Syngnathidae; genus Nerophis; species Nerophis ophidion. The sequence goes on from NC_084620.1 coordinate 57,374,420, forward strand.
ACGCCCCCTTCCTGGCTACTCTCTGTTGTGTCCACTCTTATTGGCTGCCTCCATCGTAGTATTAATACTATTTGACCCTGGCCACGCCCCCTTCCTGGCTACACTCTGTTGTGTCCACTCTTATTGGCTCCCCCCATTGTAGTATTAATACTATTTGACCGTGGCCACGCCCCCTTCCTGGCTACTCTCTGTTGTGTCCACTCTTATTGTCTGCCTCCATCGTAGTATTAATACTATTTGACACTGGCCACGCCCCCTTCCTGGTTTCACGTTGTTGTGTCCACTCCTATTTGTTCATGGCCACGCCCCCTTCCTGGCTACACTCTGTTGTCTCCACTCTTATTGGCTGCCTCCATCGTAGTATTAAGGAAACCACAAAATCAATAGAGTTCTTGCAGAGTGAAGCAATCCCATGTTTTACGTATTGCACATAACGCAGGAAGTGTTTATGGCTTGCCAAGGAGAAGTCAGAGCTTGAAAACCCTCTTCCTGTTTGGTGCACACTTGTCATGCCTGGCGAAATAAGTCGATAAAAACTATTCGACAAGATAAAAGCAGTTTGTTCAGACGAGTGTAAATAAGTCGGTCAATTGTACGCTTACATACCGGCCCGAATGGCCCTTCAAAATAAAAGCGGTCCCGTTTTTCTGATAAAAGCAATGCACCTTATTTTTTTTAATTTTTATGAATCAGTAGATTTTACTGAAAAAAGTCGGAGCTCAGTAGCCAAAACTTACCATAAAATACAAGTGATGCCATTTTTCATTTACAGTAATGCCCTGTAAAAATAACAGCTGTAGATTTTACAGTAAAAAAAAACAACTCCCCTCCGAGTCACCAGAATTTTATCATAAAATAGCAGATGTTCCCATTTACAGTAACTTACTGTTAAAATTGTCAGTATATTTGACAGTAAAAAAAACAAAAACTGGCAGCTCTGTCGGCATAATTTTACCGTAAGAAAATAAAAGCGGTATGGTCATGAAATTTACAGTAATGCACTGTAAAAAAAGAAAGAAAGTCAGAGCTGGGTTATCAGAATTTTACTGTAAAAGTACAAGTGATACAGTTTTCCATTTACAATAATTCACAGTAAAAACAACAATGGTAGATTTCACAGTAAAAAAAATGGCAACTTAATTGCCTGAAATTTAACGTAAAATAGCAGTTTTTCCATTTACAGTAATGCCCTGTAAATGTCGCCGGAATTTTACAGTAAAATAAAAGTGGTACTTGTTTTTCCATTTACAGTAATGCACTGTGAAAAACAACAGTCGTATATTTGACAGTAAAAAACTGGCAGAATTTTACCGTAAGAAAATAAAAGTGGTATGGTCATGACATTTACGGTAATGCACTGTAAATAAAAAAAAAGAAAGTCAGAGCTGGGTTATCAGAATTTTACTGTAAAAAATACAAGTGATACAGTTTTCCATTTACAATAATTCACAGTAAAAACAACAATGGTAGATTTTACGGTAAAAAAACGGCAACTTAATTGCCTGAAATTTAACGTAAAATAGCAGTTTTGTCATTTACAGTAATGCCCTGTAAAAACAACGGCTGTAGTTTTTACAGTAAAAAACAAAAACTCTGAGTCGCCGGAATTTTACAGTAAAATAAAAGTGGTACTTGTTTTTCCATTTACAGTAATGCACTGTGAAAAACAACAGTTGTATATTTGACAGTAAAAAACTGGCAGAATTTTACCGTAAGAAAATAAAAGTGGTATGGTCATGACATTTACGGTAATGCACTGTAAAAAAAAAAAAAAAAAAGTCAGAGCTGGGTTATCAGAATTTTACTGTAAAAGTACAAGTGATACAGTTTTCCATTTACAATAATTCACGGTAAAAACAACAATGGTAGATTTTACAGTAAAAAAACGGCAACTTAATTGCCTGAAATTTAACGTACAATAGCAGTTTTGTCATTTACAGTAACGCCCTGTAAAAACAACAGCTGTAGTTTTTACAGTAAAAAAACAAAAACTCAGAGTCGCCGGAATTTTACAGTAAAATAAAAGTGGTACTTGTTTTTCCATTTACAGTAATGCACTGTGAAAAACAACTGTTGTATATTTGACAGTAAAAAACTGGCAGAATTTTACCATAAGAAAATAAAAGTGGTATGGTCATGAGATTTACGGTAATGCACTGTAAAAAAAAAAAAAAAAAAGATAGTCAGAGCTGGGTTTTCAGAATTTTACTGTAAAAAATACAAGTGATACAGTTTTCCATTTGAAATAATTCACAGTAAAAACAACACTGGTAGATTTTACGGTAAAAAACCGGCCACTTAATTGCCTGAAATTTAACGTAAAATAGCAGTTTTGTCATTTACAGTAATGCCCTGTAAAAACAACGGCTGTAGTTTTTACAGTAAAAAACAAAAACTCTGAGTCGCCGGAATTTTACAGTAAAATGAAAGTGGTACTTGTTTTTCCATTTACAGTAATGCACTGTGAAAAACAACAGTTGTATATTTGACAGTAAAAAACTGGCAGAATTTTACCGTAAGAAAATAAAAGTGGTATGGTCATGACATTTACGGTAATGCACTGTAAAAAAAAAAAAAAAAGTCAGAGCTGGGTTATCAGAATTTTACTGTAAAAGTACAAGTGATACATTTTTCCATTTACAATAATTCACGGTAAAAACAACAATGGTAGATTTTACAGTAAAAAAACGACAACTTAATTGCCTGAAATTTAACGTACAATAGCAGTTTTGTCATTTACAGTAACGCCCTGTAAAAACAACAGCTGTAGTTTTTACAGTAAAAAAACAAAAACTCAGAGTCGCCGGAATTTTACAGTAAAATAAAAGTGGTACTTGTTTTTCCATTTACAGTAATGCACTGTGAAAACAACAGTCGTATATTTGACAGTAAAAAACTGGCAGAATTTTACCGTAATAAAATAAAAGTGGTATGGTCATGACATTTACAGTAGTGCACTGTAAAAAAAAAAAAAAAAAAAAAAGATAGTCAGAGCTGGGTTATCAGAATTTTACTGTAAAAGTACAAGTGATACAGTTTTCCATTTACAATAATTCACAGGAAAAACAACAATGGTAGATTTTACGGTAAAAAAACTGGCAACTTAATTGTCTGAAATTTAACGTAAAATAGCAGTTTTGTCATTTACAGTAATGCCCTGTAAAAACAACGGCTGTAGTTTTTACAGTAAAAAACAAACAAACTCAGAGTTGCCGGAATTTTACAGTAAAATAAAAGTGGTACTTGTTTTTCCATTTACAGTAATGCACTGTGAAAAACAACAGTCGTATATTTGACAGTAAAAAACTGGCAGAATTTTACCGTAAGAAAATAAAAGTGGTATGTTCATGACATTTACGGTAATGCGCTGTAAAAAAAAAAAAAAAAAAAAGAAAGTCAGAGCTGGGTTATCAGAATTTTACTGTAAAAGTACAAGTGATACAGTTTTCCATTTACAATTATTCACGGTAAAAACAACAATGGTAGATTTTACAGTAAATAACTGGCAACCTAATTGCCTGAAATTTAACGTAAAATTGCAGTTTTGACATTTACAGTAATGCCCTGTAAAAACAACGGCTGTAGTTTTTACAGTAAAAAACAAAAATTCAGAGTCGCCGGAATTTTACAGTAAAATGAAAGTGGTACTTGTTTTTCCATTTACAGTAATGCACTGTGAAAACAACAGTTGTATATTTGACAGTAAAAAACTGGCAGAATTTTACCGTAAGAAAATAAAAGTGGTATGGTCATGACATTTACGGTAATGCGCTGTAAAAAAAGAAAGAAAGTCAGAGCTGGGTTGTCAGAATTTTACTGTAAAAGTACAAGTGATACAGTTTTCCATTTACAATAATTCACAGTAAAAACAATGGTATATTTTACAGTAAAAACTGGCAACTTAATTGCCTGAAATTTAACGTAAAATAGCAGTTTTGTCATTTCCAGTAATGCCCTGTAAAAACAACGGCTGTAGTTTTTACAGTAAAAAACAAAAACTCTGAGTCGCCGGAATTTTACAGTAAAATGAAAGTGGTACTTGTTTTTCCATTTACAGTAATGCACTGTGAAAAACAACAGTTGTATATTTGACAGTAAAAAACTGGCAGAATTTTACCGTAAGAAAATAAAAGTGGTATGGTCATGACATTTACGGTAATGCACTGTAAAAAAAAAAAAAAAAAAGAAAGTCAGAGCTGGGTTATCAGAATTTTTCTGTAAAAATACAAGTGATACAGTTTTCCATTTACAATAATTCACGGTAAAAACAACAATGGTAGATTTTACAGTAAAAAACCGGCAACTTAATTGCCTGAAATTTAACGTAAAATAGCAGTTTTGTCATTTACAGTAACGCCCTGTAAAAACAACGGCTGTAGTTTTTACAGTAAAAAACAAAAACTCAGAGTCACCGGAATTTTACAGTAAAATAAAAGTGGTACTTGTTTTTCCATTTACAGTAATGCACTGTGAAAAACAACAGTCGTATATTTGACAGTAAAAAACTGGCAGAATTTTACCGTAAGAAAATAAAAGTGGTATGGTCATGACATTTACAGTAGTGCACTGTAAAAAAATTTAAAAATTAAATTTATAGCTCAGCTATCAGAATTTTACTGTAAAAATACAAGTGATACAGTCTTCCATTTAGAGTAAAAACAACAATGGTAGATTTTACGGTAAAAAATTGGCAACTTAATTGCCTGAAATTTACCGTAAAATAGCAGTTTTGACATTTACAGTAACGCCCTGTAAAAACAACTGCTGTAGTTTTTACAGTAAAAAACAAAAACTCAGAGTCGCCGGAATTTTACAGTAAAATAAAAGTGGTACTTGTTTTTACATTTACAGTAATGCACTGTGAAAAACAACTGTTGTATATTTGACAGTAAAAAACTGGCAGAATTTTACCGTAAGAAAATAAAAGTGGTATGGTCATGACATTTACGGTAATGCACTGTAAAAAAAAAAAAAAAAAAGAAAGTCAGAGCTGGGTTATCAGAATTTTTCTGTAAAAATACAAGTGATACAGTTTTCCATTTACAATAATTCACGGTAAAAACAACAATGGTAGATTTTACAGTAAAAAACCGGCAACTTAATTGCCTGAAATTTAACGTAAAATAGCAGTTTTGTCATTTACAGTAACGCCCTGTAAAAACAACGGCTGTAGTTTTTACAGTAAAAAACAAAAACTCAGAGTCGCCGGAATTTTACAGTAAAATAAAAGTGGTACTTGTTTTTACATTTACAGTAATGCACTGTGAAAAACAACTGTTGTATATTTGACAGTAAAAAACTGGCAGAATTTTACCGTAAGAAAATAAAAGTGGTATGGTCAGGACATTTACGGTAATGCACTGTAAAAAAAAAAAAAAAAATTAAAGTTATAGCTCAGCTATCAGAATTTTACTGTAAAAATACAAGTGATACAGTTTTCCATTTACAGTAATGCACTGTGAAAACAACAGTTGTATAATTGACAGTAAAAAACTGGCAGAATTTTACCGTAAGAAAATAAAAGTGGTATGATCATGACATTTACGGTAATGCACTGTAAAAAAAAAAAAAAAAAAATAAAAGTTATAGCTCAGCTATCAGAATTTTACTGTAAAAATACAAGTGATACAGTTTTCCATTTACAGTAATGCACCTTGAAAACAACAGTCGTATATTTGACGGTAAAAAACTGGCAGAATTTTACCGTGAGAAAATAAAAGCGGTATGGTCATGACATTTACGGTAATGCACTGTAAAAAAAAAATAAAAAAAATAAGTTATAGCTCAGCTATCAGAATTTTACTGTAAAAATACAAGTGATACAGTTTTGCATTTACAGTAAAAACAACAATGTTAGATTTAACTGAATTTGAGCATAAAAACAATTGTTTGGTTTCTCCTCCACTAAACTTTGCTCCAATGAAAACATGATTTCATGTACGTGTTTTATTATTCGGCGGAGAGTGACCTTAACTACTCTCGTCCCGATGGAAGGTTCTAGAGGCGTCTCCCATGATGTGGCATTTTCGGCGCTTCCCCCCGTCTCATTTGCATATTTGCCTAATTGAAGAGTTGATGACAGGCGAGCCTTATTAGCGCCGCCATCCTTTCTCTCTCTCGGCGGACGCTTCCCGCCGCGGCGCTGAGCCGCTTAGTCTCGGGATCAAACCCGCGCGCCGCACTCTGACCACGGGACCACCTGGTTGGTCATCGTTTCTGCATTAGGGGTGGAGCATCATGGGAAATATGCTAATTGGCTGAGGAGCTCGCCATCATCTTATTTAATATATTTATATATGTATGTATGTCGCTATATACATAATGTATGTATATGTGGGTGTTTTTCCATCCATTTTCTACCGCTTGTCTCTTTCGGGTTCATGGGGGAGTCGGTCGCTGGAGCCTATGTCAGCTGCAATCGGGCGGAAGGTGGCGTACATCCTGGACAAGTCGCCATCTATTAAGCGGTCAGGTCATCCTAAAGAAATAGTGTGAGTTTTTCCCATCCATCCATCCATTTTTTACCGCTTGTCCCTTTTTGGGTTAACGGGGGGTTCGGTCGCTGGAGCCTATGTCAGCTGCAATCGGGCGGAAGGTGGGGTAAACCCTGGACAAGTCGCCGCCTCATAAAGCAGTCAGGTCCTCCTAATGAAATAGTGTGTGTTTTTCCATCCATCCATCCATTTACTACCGCTTGTCTCTTTCGGGTTGTGGGGGTGGGGGTCGGTCGCTGGAGCCTATCTCAGCTGCAATCGGGTGGAAGGTGGGGTAAAACCTGGACAAGTCGCTACCTCATAAAGCAGTCAGGTCATCCTAATGAAATAGTGTGAGTTTTTCCCATCCATCCATCCATTTTTTACCGCTTGTCCCTTTTTGGGTTCACGGGGAGTTCGGTCGCTGGAGCCTATGTCAGCTGCAATCGGGCGGAAGGTGACGTACATCCTGGACAAGTCGCCACCTCTTAAGCAGTCAGGTCATCCTAATGAAATTGTGTGTGTTTTTCCCATCCATCCATCCATTTTTTACCGCTTGTCCCTTTTTGGGTTCACGGGGGGCTCGGTCGCTGGAGCCTATGTCAGCTGCAATCGGGCGGAAGGTGGGGTAAACCCTGGACAAGTCGCCGCCTCATAAAGCATTCAGGTCCTCCTAATGAAATAGTGTGTGTTTTTCCATCCATCCATCCATTTTCTACCGCTTGTCTCTTTCGGGTTGTGGGGGGGGGGGTCGGTCGCTGGAGCCTATCTCAGCTGCAATCGGGTGGAAGGTGGGGTAAAACCTGGACAAGTCGCTACCTCATAAAGCAGTCAGGTCATCCTAATGAAATTGTGTGTGTTTTTCCCATCCATCCATCCATTTTTTACCGCTTGTCCCTTTTTGGGTTCACGGGGGGCTCGGTCGCTGGAGCCTATGTCAGCTGCAATCGGGCGGAAGGTGACGTACATCCTGGACAAGTCGCCACCTCTTAAGCAGTCAGGTCATCCTAATGAAATTGTGTGTGTTTTTCCATCCATCCATCCATTTTTTACTGCTTGTCCCTTTCGGGTTCTCGGGGGGGGTCGGTTGCTGGAGCCTATCTCAGATGCAATCGGGCGGAAGGTGGGGTACACCCTGGACAAGTCGCCACCTCTTAAGCAGTCAGGTCATCCTAATGAAATAGTGTGTGTTTTTCCATCATCCATCCATTTTTTACCGCTTGTCCCTTTTTGGGTTCACGGGGGGGTCGGTCGCTGGAGCCTATGTCAGCTGCAATCGGGCGGAAGGTGACGTACATCCTGGACAAGTCGCCATCTATTAAGCAGTCAGGTCATCCTAATGAAATAGTGTGTGTTTTTCCATCCATCCATCCATCCATTTTATACCGCTTGTCCCTTTTGGGGGTCGGGGGCGGGGGTCGCTGGAGCCTATCTCAGATGCATTCGGGCGGAAGGCGGCGTACACCCTGGACAAGTCGCCACCTCATAAAGCAGTCAGGTCTTCCTAATGAAATAGTGTGAGTTTTTCCCATCCATCCATCCATTTTTTACCGCTTGTCCCTTTTTGGGTTCACGGGGGGGTTCGGTCGCTGGAGCCTATGTCAGCTGCAATCGGGTGGAAGGTGACGTACATCCTGGACAAGTCGCCACCTCTTAAGCAGTCAGGTCAGCCTAATAAAATAGTGTGTGTTTTTCCGTCCATCCATTTTCTACCGCTTGTCTCTTTCGGATTCTGGGGGGGGGTGTCGCTGGAGCCTATCTCAGCTGCAATCGGGTGGAAGGTGGGGTAAAACCTGGACAAGTCGCCGCCTTATCGCAGAATAAGTACCGTATTTTTTGGACTATAAGTCGCAGTTTTTTTCATAGTTTGGCCGGGGGTGCAACTTGTACTCCGAAAAATATGGTATTACCCACAAATGATCATTTTATGTCAATTAAATCATCTCTACTTTATATTCCTCTTTATTTATAATCTTTTTAAGTGAATAATGACATGATTTATGATTCATTTCTTAAACTCATATCCTTGCCTCTTTATATTGATTTGTTCGGGTGGGACTTTTTCCGGAACAATTGGTTTCCTTCCACATATGTTAATTAATGTTAATTGTGTTAATTAATCACGGGTTTTACATGTGTTTTAAAAAGCTGGTTTCAACCAAATCTATTCAATAATTACTTTTTAGCGCATAATTAATGGCAATTATGTTAATTAATGAAGGGTTTTACATGTGTTTTAAAAAGCCGGTTTCTACCAAATCCGTTCATTAATTACTTTTTACACTGTAAATCATGGTAATTATGATAGTTAATTAATTAAAGGGTTCACAAAGCGGCTTAGTTTTTAGTGCATGTAAACATACTAAGTATGTGGATTTGTGGGGCCTTTCTGGAGTCTTGTGTATAGGGCCCTAGGATCTGACTGTTGTGGGGCCCCCCACTGGCATAAACACCATCTACTTTGTTTCAGCCGTGTCCATTCAGAAGCCCGTAGAGATACCGTATTTCCTTGAATTACCAAACGCATGCGGTAAATTAAGGCCTGCGCTTATAAATTTGAGTGTGATGTAAGGATACCATCATGAAAAGCACATTTAATAAACAAAACGTTATTATGGTCTTACCTTTACTTATAAATGAAGTCCATGCGCAGCTCCTTCTGATCAAAAGCATCGATAACTTGTTTATAGAAGTCTTCCTTATCTTTCTTCAGTTTTAAAAGTCTCTCCGTCTCGATGGAGATCTTCCTTTATTACCTCCTGCTTCGATTGAAAGTCCAGTTTAGAAAACTGTTTTATTTTAGATATGTAATCCTCCATGTTTAAAATTCAAGCAAGAGAGAAAAAATAAACGATTGCTGGTTGTTGTCACTTCTTCTGCAGCCGAGTAGTCGCAAGAAGGATCACTAGCGCCCTCTACAACCAGGAGGCGGGAGTCATTTAATGACTCATATTTGACACACGCAGCTACGGTATATTAATAAAACATAGCTGCTTACTGTTCTTTTTAGCATATTCAATAGCTTGGACCTTAAATCCTATTGAATAGCTCTTAATCTTCTTCCCTTTATGCGATTTCAAATGATTGAAATAAGCCTCTTCCATTTTGAAAATGATGACAGGTGAAGTGTCACTCGTGACGTGACGAGTTTGACCCTGTGGGAATTCTAGACATGCGCTAATAAAAATAATATTTTGCCAAACGAGTTTGACCCGGCGTTAATCCTGAGATGGTGGTAATGCTAAGCATGCGCTAATTATTTTGCCAAACGAGTAATTCTAGTCAGGCGCATACTATATACCCGGCGGCAATACAAGGAAATACATTAAATGCGAACACTTGGAACACCATCATTTTTGACAGAATTAATGAGGGCCCCGGGCTAAATTTGGGCCCCTAAGCAGCATCACATTTGGATGCGGTTCTGATTGCAGTGAGTTTGTCCTTGCCCTCATATGGGCTCTGTACCATGTATGTGGTTGTGGCTTGTGCAGCCCTTTGAGACACTTGTGATTTAGGGCTATATAAATGATCATTGATTGATTGATTGTTGTCAATGGAGCCTTCTTGTTTATTGTTCATATGTTATTATCCATCCATTCATTTCCTACCGCTTGTCCCTTATGGTATTTATAAAAAAAACAAAAAAACATTGCTTGTAAAATATTAATAGCATCTTATCTTGTAGCATCTAATTATAAAAGTGTGTTTTTGTTTCTTGTGTCTTCTATACACGTGTGTGATGTATCATGGTGTTTATTGCTGTTAATTGGTTCCGGAAATGAATTTCCACAAAGTAAAAATAGTTCAAGCCTGAAAATATTTTCAACATTGTTGACAAAACAACACCCAAATAGTACCTTTAGCACTTGTAGGCGGGGCTGGAGGCGGAGCCAATCAGTGGCCACGATACTGAACAACGTGTTTGATATCGCACCTCTGCCACATGAGCCCACTGGAGGCGCCCTCATCATGCCAGTATCCCCCCCCCTTGGGAGTCATAAATGATTGACAGTCGTGTCCCACCACTTAGACACAATTGTGTGTGTGTGTGTGTGTGTGTGTGTGTGTGTGTGTGTGTGTGTGTGTGTGTGTGTGTGTGTGTGTGTGTGTGTGTGCGCGTGCGTAAAATCGAGGCCTTTATCTGTCAGCAGTCACCACTTCCTGTTTCCACAGCGATGCACCGCCGCGCCATCTGGCAGCGACCCCGGAAACCCCACCGGGCGCTAATCTTAAATCGCAGGCTGCGACGGGCGCGATGTGTGTGTGTGTGTGTGTGTGTGTGTGTGTGTGTGTGTGTGTGTGTGTGTGTGTGTGTGTGTGTGTGATCTTTGACCACGCCGCCAAGTGTCCTCTCGCAGATAACCAGATTAGTGACTTCATCAAACCTGCAAGATTGAGTGGTCCCGGACTTTGGGATTAAACACTCCAACCTGAGCAGCCTGGACACTCTCACCGGACACTTCATTAGGCACACCTGAGCACACTCACCGGACACTTCATTAGGTACACCTGAGCACACTCACCGGACACTTCATTAGGTACACCTGAGCAGCCTGGACACTCTCACCAGACACTTCATTAGGTACTTTAAGTTGATGATTGTTTAGAAGTGTAGAAGTCATTTATAACTGAAACACTTATTTATTTTTCAACAAGTTTTCAGTAATTTTTATACATTTTTTTCAAATAGTTCAAGACAGAACACTGCAAATGAGCAATAGTTTACACTGCTAAAAAATTATTTTCAAGGTAAAAGTAGATTTTCAAGGGGAAAAAATGATTTTCAAGGAAAAAAAAAATTTCAAGGTAAAAGTTGATTTTCAAGAAAAAAAAAGATTTTCAAGGTAAAAAATTGATTTTCAAAGCAAAAAAATATTTTCAAGGTAAAAATTTGATTTTCAAGGTAAAAAGTTGATTTTCAAGAAAAAAAATGATTTTCAAGGTAAAAGTTGATTTTCAAGGGGAAACATTTTTTTCAAGGTAAAAGTTGATTTTCAATGAAAAAAATGATTTTCAAGGTAAAAAGTTGATTTTCAAAGCAAAAAAATATTTTCAAGGTAAAAAGTTGATTTTCAAGAAAAAAAAATAATTTTCAAGGAAAAAAAATATTAGCAAAATAAAAGTTGATTTTCAAGGGAGGGAAAATTTATTTTCAAGGTAAAAGTTGATTTTCAAGGGAAAAAAATATTTGTAAGGTAAAAGTTAATTTTCAAGGAAAAAAATATATTTTCAAAGTAAAAGTGATTTTCAAGGAAAAAAAATATTTTCAAGGTAAAAGTCGATTTTAAAGGAAAATAAAAATTTCAAATGTAAAAGTTGATTTTCAAGGAAAAAAATATTTTCAATTTAAAAGTTGATTTTCAAGGGAAAAAATGATTTTCAAGGAAACAAAATATTTGCAAAATAAAAGTTGATTTTCAAGGGGGGAAAAGGATTTTCAAGGTAAAAGTTGATTTTCAAGGGAAAAAAATATTTTTAAGGTAAAAGTTGATTTCCAAGGGAAAAAAATATTTTTAAGGTAAAAGTTAATTTTCAAGGAAAAAAATATATTTTCAAAGTAAAAGTTGATTTTCAAGGAAAAAAAATAATTTTCAAGGTAAAAGTTGATTTTCAAGGGGAATTTTTTTTTTCAAGGTAAAAGTTAATTTTCAAGGAAAAAAAATAATTTTCAAAGTAAGAGTTGATTTTCAAGGAAAAAAAATGATTTTCAAGGTGAAGTTGATTTTCAATGAAAAAAATGATTTTCAAAGTAAAAGTTGATTTTCAAGGCAAAAAAATATTTTCAAGGTAAAAGTCGATTTTCAAGGCAAAAAAATATTTTCAAGATAAAAGTTGATCTTTAAGGTAAAAAGTTGATTTTCAAGGTAAAAAAATATTTTCAAAGTAAAAAGTTGATTTTCAAAGAAAAAATGATTTTCAAGGTAAAAGTTAATTTTCAAGGAAAAAAAATATTTTCAAAGAGTTGATTTTCAATGAAAAAAATGATTTTCAATTTAAAAGTTGATTTTCGAGGGAAAAAAATTATTTTCAAGGAAACAAATTATTTGCAAGGTAAAAGTTGATTTTCAAGGGAAAACAAATATTTTCAAGTAAAAGTTGATTTTCAAGGAAAAAAATGATTTTCAAGGTAAAGTTGATTTTCTATTAAAAAAATATTTTCAAGGTAAAAGTGATTTTCAAGGGAAAAAATATTTTCAAGGTAAAAGTTGATTTTCAAGGGAAAACAAATATTTTCAAAGTAAAAGTTGATCTTCAAGGTAAAAAGTTGATTTTCATGGTAAAAAAATATTTTCACGGTAAAAAGTTGATTTTCAAAGAAAAAATAATTTTCAAGGTAAAAGTTAATTTTCAAGGAAAAAAATATTTTCAAAGAGTTGATTTTCAATGAAAAAAATGATTTTCAATTTAAAAGTTGATTTTCGAGGGAAAAAAATTATTTTCAAGGAAACAAAATATTTGCAAGGTAAAAGTTGATTTTCAAGGGAAAACAAATATTTTCAAGTAAAAGTTGATTTTCAATGAAAAAAATGATTTTCAATTTAAAAGTTGATTTTCGAGGGAAAAAAATTATTTTCAAGGAAACAAAATATTTGGAAGGTAAAAGTTGATTTTCAAGGGAAAACTAATATTTTCAAGTAAAAGTTGATTTTCAAGGAAAAAAATGATTTTCAAGGTAAAGTTGATTTTCTATTAAAAAAATATTTTCAAGGTAAAAGTGATTTTCAAGGGAAAAAATATTTTCAAGGTAAAAGTTGATTTTCAAGGGAAAACAAATATTTTCAAAGTAAAAGTTGATCTTCAAGGTAAAAAGTTGATTTTCAAGGTAAAAAAATATTTTCAAGGTAAAAAGTTGATTTTCAAAGCAAAAATAATTTTCAAGGTAAAAGTTAATTTTCAAGGAAAAAAAATATTTTCAAAGAGTTGATTTTCAATGAAAAAAATGATTTTCAATTTAAAAGTTGATTTTCGAGGGAAAAAAATTATTTTCAAGGAAACAAAATATTTGCAAGGTAAAAGTTGATTTTCAAGGGAAAACAAATATTTTCAAGTAAAAGTTGATTTTCAAGGAAAAAAATGATTTTCAAGGTAAAGTTGATTTTCTATTAAAAAAATATTTTCAAGGTAAAAGTTGATTTTCAAGGGAAAAAATATTTTCAAGGTAAAAGTTGATTTTCAAGGGAAAACAAATATTTTCAAAGTAAAAGTTGATTTTCGAGGGAAAAAATAATTTTCAAGGAAAAAAAATATTAGCAAAATAAAAGTTGATTTTCAAGGGAGGGAAAATTTATTTTCAAGGTAAAAGTTGATTTTCAAGGGAAAAAAATATTTTTAAGGTAAAAGTTTATTTTCAAGGAAAAAAATATATTTTCAAAGTAAAAGTGATTTTCAAGGAAAAAAAATATTTTCAAGGTAAAAGTCGATTTTAAAGGAAAATAAAAATTTCAAATGTAAAAGTTGATTTTCAAGGAAAAAAATATTTTCAATTTAAAAGTTGATTTTCAAGGGAAAAAATGATTTTCAAGGAAACAAAATATTTGCAAAATAAAAGTTGATTTTCAAGGGGGGAAAAGGATTTTCAAGGTAAAAGTTGATTTTCAAGGGAAAAAATATTTTTAAGGTAAAAGTTAATTTTCAAGGAAAAAAATATATTTTCAAAGTAAAAGTTGATTTTCAAAGAAAACAAATATTTTCAAGGTAAAAGTCGATTTTAAAGGAAAATAAAAATTTCAATGTAAAAGTTGATTTTCAAGGAAAAAAATATCTTCAATTTAAAAGTTGATTTTCAAGCGAAAAAATGATTTTCAAGGAAACAAAATATTTGCAAAATAAAAGTTTATTTTCAAGGGGGGAAAAATGATTTTCAAGGTAAAAGTTGATTTTCAAGGCAAAAAAATATTTTTAAGGTAAAAGTTGATTTTCAAGGGAAAAAATATTTTTAAGGTAAAAGTTAATTTTCAAGGAAAAAAATATATTTTCAAAGTAAAAGTTGATTTTCAAGGAAAACAAATATTTTCAAGGTAAAAGTCGATTTTAAAGGAAAATTAAAATTTCATTGTAAAAGTTGATTTTCAAGGAAAAAAATATCTTCAATTTAAAAGTTGATTTTCAATGGAAAAAATGATTTTCAAGGAAACAAAATATTTGCAAGGTAAAAGTTGATTTTCAAGGGAAAACAAATATTTTCGAAGTAAAAGTTGATTTTCAAGGAAAAAAATGATTTTCAAGGTAAAGTTGATTTTCAATTTAAAAAAAAATATTTTCAAGGTAAAAGTTGATTTTCAAGGAAAAAAAATATTTTCAAGGTAAAAGTTGATTTTCAAGGGAAAAAAATATTTTTAAGGTAAAAGTTGATTTTCAAGGGGAAAAAAAAGATTTTCAAGGAAAAGAATTATTTTCAAGGTAAAAGTTGATTTTCAAGGAAAAAAAATATTTTCAAGGTAAAAGTTAATTTTTCAAGGGAAAAAAAGATTTTCAATGTAAAAGTCGTTTTTAAGGAAAAAAAAGATTTTCAAGGTAAAAGTTGATTTTCAACTAAATCAGAAACTGATGACATAGTGCTGTATTTTACTTCTTTACCTCTTTTTTTCCAACCAAAAAAGCTTTGCTCTGATGAGGGGGTACTTGAATTAAAAACATGTTGACAGGGGGTACTTGAATAAAAAAACATGTTGACAGGAGGTACATGAGTGAAAAAAGCTTGAGAACCTCTGCACTCGGCCACTGAGTTATTAGCTGTTAGCGTTAGCACCTGCAACACGTTAGCGTGGTTAGCCAGCTGCTGCAACCCGAGTCGTCCTGCGGGAGCCCGAGTCCTGCCAAGAAACCAAAGTGTTCCAAATGGCTCTCGCCATTCTTCCGGTCCCGGCTCCCCAAGCATGTGCGCCTCACACTTAATTCAATCCCCCCCCCCCTCGCCCGGGACCGCACTGGAATCCGGGTTTGTGGCGATAAAGTGATTACACGGCGTTGTGTTTCTGCGGGCGCCTCCCTGTGCATTTATTAGAAGTGTCAGCGTGGATGTAGATCACGCCGGCAAACTGTCCCCCCCCCACCCCAAACTGCTTATTCCTTATGAAATATGTCGCTCCTGGCAGACATGTAATCTGATTACATCTGATAGATTAAAAATATATTGAATCCCCCCCCCTTCTTGTCCCCCCACCTCTCATATTCCGCCTCCATTTGCCTCTTTTGTTCTCGGCCCTCGTGTTCCGTTTCCCCCAACGCCGCGCCAAGTCGGGGCGAGAAAGACAACGATCATGATTCATGGGTGGAGGAGAGGAATGTTTGTTTGTCGTCAGGATTTCAACTCATAACTTTTTCCCGGAACAAATGTTTAGACGAGATCCAGCGATGAGGAAACGTTTCGGACTCATAACGCCGTGTAAAATGTGTCAAGGAGTAAGATTGTACAGTATACGCAGTGTATTAAAAACGGTACTATACTCTGTTTGAAAAAGTCCCGGTTTGTGGTGACGTTGCTGGAGCATGTTGGGCAGCGCACACACACAGAGTACTTACAAGCAGACACAGTGTGTAGACAGAAAAGGGAGAATAGACGCATTTTGGTGTAAAAAGTCAAGATAAAGGTGAAGTTATAACACTGAAACACCCTCAGGAAGAGCTGCTTAATGAGACAAAAACAAATACGTTTATTACAAGTAGCATTATCACTGGAGGACGATGAATAGCTAAACATGCTTCACTACACATTGTAGGAGGATACAATGTAAACAAACATGGGTGGATCTACACCTGACATCCACTGTAATGATACCGAGTACAATAGTGTATCTAGTTGATACTAATATGATTGGATCGATTTTATTTATCATCACAAAATCTTTTTTTCCTTTTTTAAAAATTCATAATATGCTTGTAAAGTCAGTAAATACATCCCCGGATACATGATGACTTTGGATGTGACCGATGTATGATCCTGTAACTACTTGGTATCGGATCGACACCTAAATGTGTGGTATCATCCAAAACTAAGGTCAATTATCAAAGAAGAGAAGAATAAGTGATTATTATATTTTAATAGAAGTGTAGATAGAACATGTTAAAACAGAAAACAGCCCGACACCTACTAACTAACACGTTCCTAAGTTCCAAACCAAATTCCGGTTTTCCTAGAAAATCAAACTTTCCAACATTCCAACTATTCTTACATTCATACTCCATTCTGTCAGTTCAACTTCAATTATTATTTTTGATCGCACAGAACGTCGCAAAATCTTGTTCAAAGGTTTGAATAAACCTTTTAGAAACTGTTTGAAGTTCCAGCATCGTTCCCAGCTATAAGTCGTCTGTTATCATCGCAAAATTCCACAGTATTCTGGACTTCTGTGTTGCTGAATCTTTTGCAATTTGTTCAATGAACAATGGAGACGTCAAAGAAGAAAGCTGTAGGTGGGAAGCGGTGTATTGCGGCCGCCTTTAGCAACACAAACAAATCTGGTGTTCCGACATCTGTGTTTTTACAGGCCTACTGAAAGCCACTACTAGCGACCACGCAGTCTGATAGTTTATATATCAATGATGAAATATTAACATTGCAACACATGCCAATAGGGACGGGTTAATTTACTAAATTGCTATTTTTAATTTTGCGCGAATTATCCTGCTGAAAACATCGCAGTGACGTCACGGATTGTATCGGACATTTTGATCTAGTACCTATCACAGCTATAAGTCGTCTCTTTTCATCGCATAATTACACAGTATTCTGGACTTCTGTGTTGCTGAATCTTTTGCAATTTGTTCAATGAATAATGGAGACGTCAAAGAAGAAAGCTGTAGGTGGGAAGCGGTGTATTGCAGCTGCCTTTAGCAACACAAACACAGCCGGACGGGTTAATTTACTAAATTGCAATTTTTAATTTCGCGCGAATTATCCTGCGGAAAACATCGCAGTGACGTCACGGATTGTAACGGACATTTTGATCCACTACCTATCACAGTTATAAGTCGTCTGCTTTAATCACATAATTACACAGTATTCTGGACATCTGTGTTGCTGAATCTTTTGCAATTTGTTCAATGAATAATGGAGACGTCAAAGAAGAAAGCTGTAGGTGGGAAGCGGTGTATTGCGGCTGCCTTTAGCAACACAAACACAGCCGTCGACATGAACACAGCAACGGTAAGTTTAAATGATTTATTAAGCTTAACAAAAGCAGACTATGAAAAAAAACACTGGAGCTAACAGACAAAATAAACCAAGGCCGCTAGTATGAAAGCTAGGAATAGGAAATACAAAAACTATACTTGGCACGAAGGCACACAAAAAGGAAAAACAATTCATCAGCGTGAGAGCTGGGATAAAACAAAGGCTTAGCATGAAAAGCTAGCGAGAATATACGTCCGGGTAGTAGACAGTCGTGAATGTTGCTCGAAGGCAAATTAGAGTCCCGGAAAGAATAATGAAAAGGGACGGGCTTAAATAGGGAAGTAATCAAAAGGTGACAGGTGTGCAGAAACCGTGATTAGCAGGTGGGATCAATGAGCAACCATGGTGACTGACTAAACAGGAAGTATGAGGGTAGAACCACAGAGTGATACAACAACTGCAATATGTGGTGATCCAAGTCACGGATCGCAACAGTTTCTTTGTTTACATTCCCAAAGGTGAAGCTTCACTATGGAACAGAGTGGTCAAGCGAACATGGTTCCCTACCACGTGTCAACCGGCAGGTTTCGATGAGAAAATGGTGGTATTAAGTCGGCTCTTACCGTAGATCCAAGTCGCGGATCGCAACAGTTTCCTTGTTTACATTCCCAAAGGTGAAGCTTCACTATGGAACAGAGCAGTCAAGCGAACATGGTTCCCTACCACGTGTCAACCGGCAGGTTTCGGTGAGAAAATGGTGGTATTAAGTCGGCTCTTACCGTAGATCCAAGTCGCGGATCGCAACAGTTTCTCTGTTTACATTCCCAAAGGTGAAGCTTCACTATGGAACAGAGCGGTCAAGCGAACATGGTTTCCTACCACGTGTCAACCAGCAGGTTTCGATGAGAAAAGGGTGGTATTAAGTCGGCTCTTACCATAGATCCAAGTCGCGGATCGCAACAGTTTCCTTGTTTACATTCCCAAAGGTGAAGCTTCACTATGGAACAGAGCGGTCAAGCGAACATGGTTTCCTACCACGTGTCAACCGGCAGGTTTCGGTGAGAAAATGGTGGTATTAAGTCGGCTCTTACCGTACATCCAAGTCGCGGATCGCAACAGTTTCCTTGTTTACATTCCCAAAGGTGAAGCTTCACTATGGAACAGAGCGGTCAAGCGAACATGGTTCCCTACCACGTGTCAACCGGCAGGTTTCGGTGAGAAAATGGTGGTATTAAGTCGGCTCTTACCGTAGATCCAAGTCGCGGATCGCAACAGTTTCCTTGTTTACATTCCCAAAGGTGAAGCTTCACTATGGAACAGAGCGGTCAAGCGAACATGGTTTCCTACCACGTGTCAACCGGCAGGTTTCGGTGAGAAAATGGTGGTATTAAGTCGGCTCTTACCGTACATCCAAGTCGCGGATCGCAACAGTTTCCTTGTTTACATTCCCAAAGGTGAAGCTTCACTATGGAACAGAGCGGTCAAGCGAACATGGTTCCCTACCACGTGTCAACCGGCAGGTTTCGGTGAGAAAATGGTGGTATTAAGTCGGCTCTTACCGTAGATCCAAGTCGCGGATCGCAACAGTTTCCTTGTTTACATTCCCAAAGGTGAAGCTTCACTATGGAACAGAGCGGTCAAGCGAACATGGTTCCCTACCACGTGTCAACCAACAGGTTTCGGTGAGAAAATGGTGGAATTAAGTCGGCTCTTACCGTAGATCCAAGTCGCGGATCGCAACAGTTTCCTTGTTTACATTCCCAAAGGTGAAGCTTCACTATGGAACAGAGCGGTCAAGCCAACATGGTTCCCTACCACGTGTCAACCGGCAGGTTTCGATGAGAAAATTGTGGTATTAAGTCAGCTCTTACCGTAGACATAAGCGGAGAGCTTGCGTCGTTCCTCCTGCAGCTGCGGACTCTCTTGCCTCCTCCCGTCGGATGCTTACACCGTGGCGTAGGGGGAGGGGAAAAAATCTCAGCCTCGTCTCAAACGTGGTTTCCCTCGGAGACACTGGCGGTCACACCCCTCCGATTTACAGGTACGACCATATAATCTCGCTAAAACACTAGTAACACAATAAGCAGATAAGGGATTTTCCAGAATTTACAGGTACGACCATATAATCTCACTAAAACACTAGTAACGCAATAAGCAGATAAGGGATTTTCCAGAATTGTGTAGTGTGAAGTGAATTATATTTATATAGCGCTTTTCTCTAGTGACTCAAAGCGCTTTACATAGTGAAACCCAAATATCTAAGTTACATTTAAACCAGTGTGGGTGGCACTGGGAGCAGGTGGGTCAAGTGTCTTGCTCAAGGACACAACGGCAGTGACTAGGACGGCGGAAGCGGGAATCGAACCTGCAACCCTCAAGTTGCTGGCACAGCCGCTCTACCGACCGAGCTATGCCGCCCCGTCGTAAATGTGTCTAATAACATCTGAATCGCTCAGACGTCTACTTTTTTTGAGTTTGTTTTTTTCCTAGTAATTCACTCTCACTTTCCTCATCCACGAATTTTTCATCGTCGCTCAAATTAATGGGGAAATCGTGGCTTTCTCGGTCCGAATCGCTCTGGCTGCTGGTGGCCATGATTGTAAACAATGTTGAGATGTGAGGAGCTCCACAACCCGTGACGTCACGCGCACATCGTCTGCTACTTCCGGTACAGGCAAGACTTTTTTTTATTAGCCACCAAAAGTTGCCAACTTTATCGTGGATGTTCTCTACTAAATCCTTTCAGCAAAAAATATGGGGAAATGATGAAGTACGACACATAGAATGGAGCTGCTATCCCCGTTTAAATAAGAAAATCTCATTTCAGTAGGCCTTTAAACAGCGCCCACTGTCCCAATACTTGTGCTCATCAGGTGTGGTCACATGACTTGGTGTGGCCTCCCATCATTCTGTCAGCGGCGTGTGGATGACACTGCGTCTTATTATTCTCCATATTTCCACGGCTGGCTGTGCCCATACGGAGCTGTCACTCAGGCCGTCACTCAAGCTGTCAAGTGTGATTTGGAGCCGCCACTCCAGCGCCTCCATCCGGGGCCTCGTTTGCCGAGGAGTGAGTGACAGACGCGCCCGCAGGAGCACGGGGCGGCGGGGGGGCTTGTGCCAGGTGGGATGTGGCTAATGACCACCTCGGCGTGCCAGCGCCAACTTTGGGCGTGCGCGAGCCGTCGGCCAATTACTGTCCTGAGGAGGCGACAGCTGCCGCCTTCGCCCGCGTCCTCGTCCTCGTCCTCCTTCATCCCTCAGTTGACAGGGGGGGAGTCAGAGGGGCCTGGGGCCCTTCTCCCTTGGGGGGTCATTACGCCACCATGGGCCTTCCACACACACACACACACACACACACACACACACCTACCAGTGCTAGGATTGTACCGTATACCAAAGGGGTGTCCAAAGTGCGGCCCTCAGGTAAATTTTTTACGGCCCACATTGTAAAAATACTATTAAAAAAACAAAACAAAAAAACGTAAAAAGTGTTATAAAATAGTCAACAGGTGAAATGTAACAAGAAAATGTTGCAATGTTGACTCTAATAACACAAAGCTGCCATGCCATGTTTCTTTCTTTAAATAAATAATAATACATCAAAATTAACGCCATTATGAATTATTGACCCATTCACGGCTATAATAACGTCACGTTAAATATTCCACTTTGAGATATTCTTTCGGGAAAATGTTGCATATTTTGTGTTTACGTAACAAAGTAAGCTGTTTTTTGTTTAATTTGTTTTAAAAATGTCCTCTGTGTTTTTTATACACTTTGATTTCTATTTTACTGTTTTAATTTATTTTACCCTTTAAAATAGTTTTTAATCATATTTGTTTTTATATTGTTTTTATTGGTTTTATATTCATTTATTTTTTGTTTTTATTCAGTCATTGGTGGAGCATGATATATACATATAGACTTTTTTATTTTATTTTATTTAATTTATTTATTTATTTATTTATTTATTTTTTACAATTGTTTTTAACATGGCTGTGCAGCACTTTGGAAACGTTATTGTTGTTTAAATGCGCTATATAAATAAAGTGGATTGGATTGGATTGGTTTCCTCTGACAGTTTGTCAATCAATCAATCAATCAATCAATGTTTATTTATATAGCCCCAAATCACAAATGTCTCAAAGGACTGCACAAACCATTACGACTACAACATCCTCGGAAGAACCCACAAAAGGGCAAGGAAAACTCACACCCAGTGGGCAGGGAGAATTCACATCCAGTGGGACGCCAGTGACAATGCTGACTATGAGAAACCTTGGAGAGGACCTCAGATGTGGGCAACCCCCCCCCCCCCCCAAAAGGAACCGAAAGCAATGGATGTCGAGCGGGTCTAACATGATACTGTGAGAGTTCAATCCATAGTGGCTCCAACACAGCCGCGAGAGTTCAGTTCAAAGCGGATCCAAGACAGCAGGGAGAGTCCCGTCCACAGGAAACCATCCCAAGCGGAGGCGGATCAGCAGCGTAAAGATGTCCCCAACCGATACACAGGCGAGCGGTCCATCCTGGGTCTCGACTCTGGACAGCCAGTATTTCATCCATGGTCATCGGACCGGACCCCCTCCACAAGAGAGGGGGGGGACATAGGAGAAAAAAGAAAAGAAGCGGCAGATCAACTGGTCTAAAAAGGAGGTCTATTTAAAGGCTAGAGTATACAGATGAGTTTTAAGGTGAGACTTAAATGCTTCTACTGAGGTAGCATCTCGAACTGTTACCGGGAGGGCATTCCAGAGTACTGGAGCCCGAACGGAAAACGCTCTATAGCCCGCAGACTTTTTTGGGGCTCTAGGAATCACTAATAAGCCGGAGTCTTTTGAAGGCATATTTCTTGCCGGGACATATGGTACAATACAATCGGCAAGATAGGTTGGAACTAGACCGTGTAGTATTTTATACGTAAGTAGTAAAACCTTAAAGTCACATCTTAAGTGCACAGGAAGCCAGTACTGGCGTAATATGATCAAACTTTCTTGTTCTTGTCAAAAGTCTAGCATAGTTTGTCTATGTTTTAGTTTTTTCCTCTGCATTTGTCTGTTTCCTCTGTGTTTAGTGTTTCCTGTCCTTAGTTCCTGTCGAGTGCTCTTATTTTGTCAGCTTCCTGTCCTGTTCCCTGAGTGCTGTGTTCCTCCACACCTGTTGCCAATCAGCCCGCTCCTATTTGTACCTGCTTTGTGTTGTGTCAGTTGCTGGATCATTGTATTGGCATTTGTATTGTTGTTGCCACATATCGCTCTTGTCATAGCTACCACCTGTCTTGCTACATTTTGTCCTGGTCGTCGTAGCGGTAAGCTGTTTCTGTTAGCATTAGCCATTTCCAGTTTTTTCCTGTTTGCTACCCGCTAGCTTCCACGTTCGGTTCTTTTTTGTTTCTTGCTAGCTTCCATGCTAAAGACCCTTAGTTTGTTATTCCGCCCATGTGCGTGCTTTTTGTTTGTACCCTTTTGGTTTTGTTTTTGTCTTAGTATTGAATTAAATCATGTTTACTTACCAAATGCATGCCTCCTTCTCCGCATCTTGGGGTTGGACACCAATTAACTCTGACAAAAAAGGACCTAAAAAAAACACACAAAAAACATAAACAACAATAAAACTTATAATAATAACAAAATATTTTATTTGTAAAAAAGCACTTTACGTTAAGCAAACAACCTCAAAGTGCCACAGTGTAAAAAATAATAATAATAATAGTGAAAAGATAATAAAAATGAATAAAATATAAAACTAGAAATAGCCCAATAGCTAGAACCAGCATGCATGTCTATAAAAAGGCGTTTTTAAAAAGATGGGTTTTTAAGCCTTTTTTTAAAAGCATCCACAGTCTGAGGTGCCCTCAGGTGGTCAGGGAGAGGCCCAAATATATATTTTTTTGTATTGGTTTTTAAAATAAAAAATATCAAACTGGCCCCCGCTTGCTTTGATTTTTCAGTGTGCGGACCTCAGTGGAAAAAGTTAGGACACCCCAGGTATACCAGTACTAGTATAGTATCGCGGTACTAATGTTTAAAAAAAATGGTACTATACCCTGTTCGAAAACTATCCATCCATTTTCTACCGCTTATTCCCTTTCGGGGTCGTGGGGGGCGCTGGCGCCTATCTCAGCTACAATCGGGCGGAAGGCGCGGTACACCCTGGACAAGTCGCCACCTCATCGCAGGGCCAACACAGATAGACAGACAACATTCACACTCACATTCACACACTAGGGCCGATTTTAGTGTTGCCAATCAACCTATCCCCAGGTGCATGTCTTTGGAAGTGGGAGGAAGCCGGAGTACCCGGAGGGAACCCACGCATTCACGGGGAGAACATGCAAACTCCACACAGAAAGATCCCGAGCCTGGATTTGAACCCAGGACTGCAGGACCTTCGTATTGTGCGGCAGACGCACTAACCCCTCTGCCACCGTGAAGCATCGCTTCCCAATTATTATTATTTTATTTTTGTTTAACTGGCGTGACGTCACGTGGTGACTGCTGGTTTTACCAGCAGAGGAGCATGTTGGGCAGCGCACACACACAGAGTACTTACAAGCAGACACAGGGTGTAGACAGAAAAAGGGAGAATGGATGCATTTTGGTGTAAAAAGTCAAGATAAAGGTGAAGTTATAACACTGAAACACACTCAGGAAGAGCTGCTTTCAAACACGGCTAGCTAGTTAGCGGCTAACGTCCATCCGCAATGTTTTAGGTACTGCTAAATCACTAATTCTGGCGACAAATACAATAAGTTTTTTACATTATCATTATCACTGGAGGACGAGGAAAAGCTAAACATGCTTCACTACACAGCGTAGGAGGATACAATAGCTCACCGGCGTCATAATGTAAACAAACGCCATGGGTGGATCTACACCTGACATCCACTGTAATGATACCAAGTACAGAAGCGTATCAAGTTGACACTACTACGATAATTTTTATCGTTACAAAATTTATAGCATGTTTATAAAGTCAGTAAATACGTCCCTGGACACATGAGGACTTTGAATATGACCAATGTATGATCCTGTAACTACTTGGTATCGGATCCATACCTAAATGTGTGGTATCATCCAAAACTAAAGTCAAGTATCAAAGAAGAGAAGAAGAAGTGATTATTACATTTTAACAGAAGTGTAGATAGAACATGTTAAAACAGAAAACAGTGTAACACCTACCCTTTACATCAGTATTTCTTAACCATATTACTATTGGTTTATTAGAAATGATATTGGATTGTATGATCCTGTAACTACTTGGTATCGAATTGATACCTAAATGTGTGGTATCATCCAAAACTAATGTCAAGCATCAAAGAAGAGAAGAATAAATGATTATTACATTTTAAGAGAAGTGTAGATAGAACATGCTAAAAGAGAAAATAAGTAGATATTTACGGTAAATGAACAAGTGGATTAATAATCAATTTTTACAGTTTGTCCCTGATAATGTGTGTAAAATAATAGGTGTATAAATGACAGAATATGTTACTGCAGACTAATTAGGAGTCTTTGTTTGTTTATTTACTACTAAAAGACAAGTTGTCTAGTATGTTCAACATTTTATTTAAGGACTAAATAACAATAATAAACATGTTTCATCTACACTAACATTTATTTGTCACAATAACGACATTTTTGTGGCCCCTTTTATTTAGAAAAGTATGGTAATAATTACTACTAATAATATTGGCATGGGGACAAGCCTAAAGAGCAGCAGGCTTTGTTCGTCTAGAAGCTTCCAGGAAGCCAATGGACAGAAAAAGTTTCTGCTTACCCCCAAATCCTCCACACGACACCTCCACTCCGGACAGGCTAATCCCCTCCAACACAAAACTACGAACAATGGGAGACCGGGCTTTCTGCACTGCTGCTCCCAGTCTGTGGAACCCACTCCCTGACCACCTGAGGGCGCCACAGACTGTGAATGCTTTTTAAAAAGGCTTAAAAAACATTATTTTTTAAAATGCCTTTTTTTTTTTTTTTTTTTTGATACATGCGTGCTAATTCTAGCTATTAGGCTGTTCTAGCTACTAAAAGACAAGTTGTCTGGTATGTTCGACATCTTATCTAAGGACTAAATGACAACAATAAACATATTTTTCATATACACTAACATTTGTGGTCATAATAAAGACAATAATGACATTTAGATCAGTATCGAAATACACGTTGGTACCGGGTCAACCCTACGACATGTTTCCCTTTATTTGCCCCTCATAGTAATATTAGTGTGTTGTAACATTAATAAACGCGGATAGACTGCAGTGTGTGGAATTTAATTCCCAGTAAAGATTTCACGATGTTGGAGTGTGAGGTTGCGCCTGCTCTCAGCGCTCAGCTCGCTATCTTTGCCGCCGTCTTGCTGTATCGCACGCCCAAATACCAACTGCGGTGCGCTTATCTCACACACACACACACACACACACACACCTGTGTGACAGCAAATGTTGCTTGTGCACGGGCTCGTTAACCACACGGCTCATTAGCTTCAACCTTCCTAATTGTTGACTCCGCCCACAAGAGGGAGCTGCAGCGCTCTCTGATTGGTTATGGACTTTGATGCCCAATAGAGGAAAGCCCAATAATCTCTCATTGATATCATATCGAAGTATAATTAGACTAATAATACTGTATATGTTGCCATTACCTTATAAAGCAGTGGTTCTCAACCTTTTTTCAGTGATGTACCCCCTGGGAACATTTTTTTATTCACAAAAAAAGAAATCTTTAATATCAATAATTATGGAACATGTCCACAAAAAAATCTATATCACTGAATATTGCATTGTTGCATTTCTTTTCACACTTTATGAACTTCCATTCATATTTTGTTGAAGTATTATTCAATAAATATATCTATAAAGGATTTTTGAATTGTTGCTATTTTTAGAGTCTTTTTTTTTAAATCTCACGTACCCCTTCGCATACCTTCAAGTACCCCCAGGGGTACGCGTACCCCCATTTGAGAACCACTGTTATAAAGTGCTGACCTCAACAAGAGCACATATGTTCCGTTCATGTAAAAAATGTTGATATTGGATAGAGACGCTTTTATTTTAATATCCAATATTGATATTGGATATCCATCCATTTTCTACCGCTTATTCCTTTTGGGGTCGCGGGGGGCGCTGGTGCCTATCTCAGCTACAATCAGGCGGAAGGCGGGGTACACTCTGGACAAGTCACCATCACATCGCAGGGCCAACACAGATAGACAGACAACATTCAAACACTAGGGACCATTTAGTGTTGCCAATCAACCTATCCCCAGGTGCATGTCTTTGGAGGTGGGAGGGGCCTATCCCCAGGTGCATGTCTTTGGAGGTGGGAGGGGCCTATCCCCCAGGTGCATGTCTTTGGAGGTGGGAGGGGCCTATCCCCAGGTGCATGTCTTTGGAGGTGGGAGGGGCCTATCCCCAGGTGCATGTCTTTGGAGGTGGGAGGGACCTATCCCCCAGGTGCATGTCTTTGGAGGTGGGAGGGGCCTATCCCCAGGTGCATGTCTTTGGAGGTGGGAGGAAGCCGGAGTACCCGGAGTGGAACCCACGCATTCACGGGGAGGACATGCAAACTCCACACAGAAAGATCCCGAGCCCGGGATTGAACCCTGACTACTCAGGACCTTCGTATTGTGAGGCAGACGCACTAACCCCTCTCCCACCGTGTGTGTGTGTGTGTGTGTGTGTGTGTGTGTGTGTGTGTGTGTGTGTGTGTGTGTGTGTGTGTGTGTGTGTGTATGTATGTATGTATATATATATATATATATATATGTATGCATATACATACACACACGCACACACACACAAGAGCGTATGTGCGTGCGTGTGTGTGTGTGTGTGTGTGTGCGTGCGTGCGTGTGTGTGTGATTGTGTGATTGTGTGCGTGTGTGTGTGTGTGTGACCTGTAGAAAGGCTGGTCCCCACAAGTACTGATCAACTATTTGGTCCCCATTCAAAATGATAACCATTGTGTGTGTGTGTGTGTGTGTGTGTGTATGTGTGTGTGGGGGGGGGATGCGTGCGTGTGTGTGTGTGACCTGTAGAAAGGCTGGTCCCCACAAGTACTGATCAACAATTTGGTGTGTGTGTTTGAGTGTGTGTGTGTGCATGTGTGCCTGCGTGCGTGCGTGTGTTTGTGTGTGTGTGTGTGTGTGTGTGTGGGGGGGGGGGGGGGGGGGGTGCATGTGTGTGTGGGTGTGTGACCTGTAGAAAGGCTGGTGCCCAAAAGTACTGATCAACAATTTGGTGTGTGTGTTTGTGTTTGAGTGTGCGTGTGTGCATGCGTGCCTGCGTGTGTGCGTGCGTGTGTGTGTGTGTGTGTGTGTGTGTGTGTGTGTGTGTGTGTGTGTGTGTGTGTGTGTGTGTGTGTGTGTGTGTGTGACCTGTAGAAAGGCTGGTCCCCACAAGTACTGATCAACGATTTGGTGTGTGTGTGTGTGTGTGTGTGTGTGTGTGTGTGTGTGTGTGTGTGTGTGTGTGTGTGTGTGTGTGTGTGTGTGTGTGTGTGTGTGCGTGTGTGTGTGTGTGTGTGTGTGTGTGTGTGTGTGTGTGTGTGTGTGTGTGTGTGTGTGTGTGTGTGTGTATGTGTGACCTGTAGAAAGGCTGGTCCCCACAAGTACTGATCAACAACTTTGTCCCCATTCAAGATGATAACCACGATGTGTGTGTGGGGAATGGGGGGGTGCGTGTGTGCGTTAGTGTGTGTGTGTGTGTGTGTGTGTACGTGCGTGTTAACTGCACTAAAAGCAGCGGCCCAGTAAAGTGAGTGAAAGTATGCATTATAGATCACACACCACATCACAAACCATGTCCTTTAAACATCAACACCATCAAATATTCATGTTCCGGGGCCCGCCGCTCACACACATATGTGTGTGTGTGTGTGTGTGTGTGTGATGTAGCCTCTTATGTTGACGCAACACGTGGCGTCAGTTGAGCGAGCGGCGAGGCGCAGTTGTTGTTTCCTGGGGCAAAGTTGTGAGACGTTGATGTTTGCACGTAAACAAGCTGAACTTTGAATCTCTCGCGCTGACTTACAGACAAAGTGTTGGCGTCGACGCTCAGGTCACGCTGATCAGCAACGTCAGGAAGGAGGCGACTGGACGTCCGGCGTGTTGCACGCAGGATGTTTACTTCTACATTTTAGCTGTGACGTTTTGCAATTTGTCATTTTGTCCTATTTATAATAATGAAAGCTTGTTGTTGTTGTTGTGAACGATTGTCCTCCTGTTTTCACCATTAGTGGAATGAGACAATCTTTGGGGTGTCCCTGGTATAACAAAGGCTTAGTTGGTTGGTTGAGCAGCATGGACGATACGTATGATATCAATTTATGATACGATATTAATTTTCCTGAAGGAATCAATAAAGTACTATCTAATTATCTATCCATCTATCTATCTGTCTATCTATCTATCTATCTATCTATCTATCTATCCATCTATCCATCCATCCATCTATCTATCTATCTATCTATCTATCTATCTATCTATCTATCTATCTATCTATCTATCTATCTATCTATCTATCTATCATTTCCACTCATTTCAGTAGTATCGCATGACGGCGCCTCGTCAGGTGGTGACATTGCTGGTTTTACCAGCAGAAGAGCATGTTTTTTTAAGCCTTTTCTAAAAGCATTCACAGTCTGAGGTGTCCTCAGGTGGTCAGGGAGAGCATTCCACAAACAAATATAGACTCTTTATGGAGTTTGTTCAGTGTGTGTTATGTTAAAGGAACCAACAATAGGAAATACACTCGATAAACAGAACCCCTGCTTGGTTTTAATGAATACTTGGGCCTATTACGCTACTTTATTTGAATGCGGGTCATCACGGTGGCACTTGGAATGTGTTTTTCGAGGTGGTACTTGGTGGAACAAGTTTGAGAGAGTGCTTTCAAAGACTTGCTAGAATTCACTGATATGCTCATTGTTTTAGAACCATTAGTCCTTTATCAGCTGGAGAGACGCGTGGCCTTCAAAGACGTCTGTAAATATAATAATAATAATAATAATAATAGATTTTATTTGTAAAAAAAAAAACACTTTATGTTGAGAAACAACCTCAAAGTGCCACAGTGTAAAAAATAGTAATGATAATAATTATAATAATAAAACGATAATATAAATAAATAAAATATAAAACTATCCATCCATCCATCCATCATCTTCCGCTTATCCGAGGTCGGGTCGCGGGGGCAACAGCCTAAGCAGGGAAACCCAGACTTCCCTCTCCCCAGCCACTTTGTCTAGCTCTTCCCGGGGGATCCCGAGGCGTTCCCAGGCCAGCCGGGAGACATAGTCTTCCCAACGTGTCCTGGGTCTTCCCCGTGGCCTCCTACCGGTTGGACGTGCCCCAAACACCTCCCTAGGGAGGCGTTCGGGTGGCATCCTGACCAGATGCCCGAACCACCTCATCTGGCTCCTCTCGATGTGGAGGAGCAGCGGCTTTACTTTGAGTTCCTCCCGGATGGCAGAGCTTCTCACCCTATCTCTAAGGGAGAGCCCCGCCACCCGGCGGAGGAAACTCATTTCGGCCGCTTGTACCCGTGATCTTATCCTTTCGGTCATGACCCAAAGCTCATGACCATAGGTGAGGATGGGAACGTAGATCGACCGGTAAATTGAGAGCTTTGCCTTCCGGCTCAGCTCCTTCTTCACCACAACGGATCGGTACAACGTCCGCATTACTGAGGACGCCGCACCGATCCGCCTGTCGATCTCACGATCCACTCTTCCCTCACTCGTGAACAAGACTCCTAGGTACTTGAACTCCTCCACTTGGGGCAGGGTCTCCTCCCCAACCCGGAGATGGCACTCCACCCTTTTCCGGGCGAGAACCATGGACTCGGATTTGGAGGTGCTGATTCTCATTCCGGTCGCTTCACACTCGGCTGCGAACCGATCCAGCGAGAGCTGAAGATCCCGGTCAGATGAAGCCATCAGGACCACATCATCTGCAAAAAGCAGAGACCTAATCCTGCGGTTACCAAACCGGAACCCCTCAACGCCTTGACTGCGCCTAGAAATTCTGTCCATAAAAGTTATGAACAGAATCGGTGACAAAGGACAGCCTTGGCGGAGTCCAACCCTCACTGGAAATGTGTTCGACTTACTGCCGGCAATGCGAACCAAGCTCTGGCACTGATCGTACAGGGAACGGACCGCCACAATAAGACAGTCCGATACCCCATACTCTCTGAGCATTCCCCACAGGACTTCCCGAGGGACACGGTCGAATGCCTTCTCCAAGTCCACAAAGCACATGTAGACTGGTTGGGCAAACTCCCATGCACCCTCAAGAACCCTGCCGAGAGTATAGAGCTGGTCCACAGTTCCACGACCAGGACGAAAACCACACTGTTCCTCCTGAATCCGAGGTTCGACTATCCGACGTAGCCTCCTCTCCAGTACACCTGAATAAACCTTACCGGGAAGGCTGAGGAGTGTGATCCCACGATAGTTGGAACACACCCTCCGGTCCCCCTTCTTAAAGAGAGGAACCACCACCCCGGTCTGCCAATCCAGAGGTACCGCCCCTGATGTCCACGCGATGCTGCAAAGTCTTGTCAACCAAGACAGCCCCACAGCATCCAGAGCCTTAAGGAACTCCGGGCGGATCTCGTCCACCCCTGGGGCCTTGCCACCGAGGAGCTTTTTAACTACCTCAGCGACCTCAGCCCCAGAAATAGGAGAGTCCACCACAGATTCCCCAGGCACTGCTTCCTCATAGGAAGACGTGTTGGTGGGATTGAGGAGGTCTTCGAAGTATTCCTTCCACCTATCCACAACATCCGCAGTCGAGGTCAGCAGAACACCATCCGCACCATACACGGTGTTGATAGTGCACTGCTTCCCCTTCCTGAGGCGGCGGACGGTGGTCCAGAATCGCTTCGAAGCCGTCCGGAAGTCGTTTTCCATGGCTTCCCCGAACTCTTCCCATGTCCGAGTTTTTGCCTCCGCGACCGCTGAAGCTGCACACCGCTTGGCCTGTCGGTACCTGTCCACTGCCTCCGGAGTCCTATGAGCCAAAAGGACCCGATAGGACTCCTTCTTCAGCTTGACGGCATCCCTCACCGCTGGTGTCCACCAAGGGGTTTTAGGATTGCCGCCCCGACAGGCACCAACTACCTTGCGGCCACAGCTCCGATCTGCCGCCTCGACAATAGAGGTGCGGAACATGGTCCACTCGGACTCAATGTCCAGCACCTCCCTCGTGACATGTTCAAAGTTCTTCCGGAGGTGGGAATTGAAACTTTGTCTGACAGGAGACTCTGCCAGACGTTCCCAGCAGACCCTCACAATGCGTTTGGGCCTCCCAGGTCTGTCCGGCATCCTCCCCCACCATCGCAGCCAACTCACCACCAGGTGGTGATCGGTAGAAAGCTCCGCCCCTCTCTTCACCCGAGTGTCCAAAACATGAGGCCGCAAATCCGATGACACAACTACAAAGTCGATCATGGAACTGCGGCCTAGGGTATCCTGGTGCCAAGTGCACATATGGACACCCTTATGTTTGAACATGGTGTTTGTTATCGACAAACTGTGACGAGCACAAAAGTCCAATAACAAAACACCACTCGGGTTCAGATCCGGGCGGCCATTCTTCCCAATCACGCCTCTCCAGGTTTCACTGTCGTTGCCAACGTGAGCGTTGAAGTCTCCCAGTAGGACAAGGGAATCACCCGGGGGAGCACTTTCCAGTACTCCCTCGAGTGTTCCCAAAAAGGGTGGGTACTCTGAACTGCTGTTTGGTGCATAAGCACAAACAACAGTCAGGACCCGTCCCCCCACCCGAAGGCGGAGGGAGGCTACCCTTTCGTCCACCGGGTTGAACTCCAACGTACAGGCTTTGAGCCGGGGGGAAACAAGAATTGCCACCCCAGCCCGTCGCCTCTCACTGCCGGCAACGCCAGAGTGGAAGAGGGTCCAATCCCTCTCGAGAGAAGTGGTTCCAGAGCCCTTGCTGTGCGTCGAAGTGAGTCCAACTATATCCAGCCGGAATTTCTCGACTTCGCGCACTAGCTCAGGCTCCTTCCCCCCCAGTGACGTGACGTTCCACGTCCCAAGAGCTAGCTTCTGTAGCCGAGGATCGGACCGCCAAGTGCCCTGCCTTCGGCTGTCGCCCAGCTCACAATGCACCCGACCTCTATGGCCCCTGCTATGGGTGGTGAGCCCATTGGAGGGGTGACCCACGTTGCCTCTTCGGGCTGTGCCCGGCCGGGCCCCATGGGAACAGGCCCGGCCACCAGGCGCTCGCCATCGTGCCCCACCTCCGGGCCTGGCTCCAGAGGGGGGCCCCGGTGACCCGCGTCCGGGCGAGGGAAATCTGGGTCCATGGTTTTTCATCTTCATAAAGGTCTTCGAGCTGCTCTTTGTCTGATCCCTCACCTAGAACCTGTTTGCCTTGGGAGACCCTACCAGGGGGCTTTATGCCCCCGGACAACATAGCTCCTAGGATCATTGGGACACGCAAACTCCTCTACCACGATAAGGTTGCAGCTCAGAACAAGCCAAATAGCTAGAACCAGCATGCATATCTATAAAAATGCTTTTTAAAAAAAAAAAAGATGGGTTTTTAAGCCTTTTTTAAAAGCATTCACAGTCTGAGGTGCCCTCAGGTGGTCAGGGAGAGCGTTCCACAGACAAATATAGACTCTGTATGGAGTTTGTGCAGTGTGTGTTACGTTAAAGGAACCAACAATACGAAAAAAACACTCGTTAAACATAACCTCTGCTTGGTTTTAATGAATACTTAGACCTATTACGCTACTTTATTTGAATGTGGGTCATCATCATCCTTGGATTGTTGTCGTCGTGTTGGTCGGCAACATCCACCAGCGTTTGTGCCACCGAGGTGGAATCAGTCCTTGTAACGTCTCAGCATGTTTAGCTTGTCATTTGCATGCGGCGCACGACGTCTCAAACGGCGCTTCTTGACCCCGCCCCCTCGCCGTGCGTACCCTCTAAATTGGATCAGCACCGGCGGCAGAAAGCGAACGCCCCGCAATCTCATCTTTAGAGAGCGCCGGGGGGGGGGTGGATGAATCCCGAGAGGCGAGCGACATCATCAGCACGTGGGATTCATCCGTCGGGCTATTAGTCGCCTTCGGAAGGCGGGGAAAGTCCATCAGCAGAACTTTGAAGCTCCTCCTTCTTTTCAGCCTTTTTTTGGGGCTCAAACAGTCACATGATCAACATCCACCACTCACCTTTCACCTTCATTATGTTATGTTGTGGAACTTAATGAATACTTAGGTCTACTACACCACTGTATTTAATGTTGTCATTATGGTGGTACTTAATGAATACTTAGGTCTACTACGCTACTGCATTTAATGTTGTCATTATGGTGGTACTTAATGAATACTTAGGTCTACTACACTACTGTATTTAATGTTGTCATTATGGTGGTACTTAATGAATACTTAGGTCTACTACAATACTGTATTTAATGTTGTCATTATGGTGGTACTTGATGAATACTTGGGTCTACTACACTACTGTATTTAATGTTGTCATTATGGTGGTACTTAATGAAAACTTAGGTCTACTACACTACTGTATTTAATGTTGTCATTATGGTGGTACTTAATGAATACTTAGGTCTACTACACTACTGTATTTAATGTTGTCATCATGGTGATATTTGATGAATACTTGGGTCTACTACACTACTGTATTTAATGTTGTCATTTTGGTGGTACTTGATGAATACTTAGGTCTACTACACTACTGTATTTAATGTTGTCATTATGGTGATACTTGATGAATACTTGGGTCTACTACACTACTGTATTTAATGTTGTCATTATGGTGGTACTTAATGAATACTTAGGTCTACTACACTACTGTATTTAATGTTGTCATTATGGTGGTACTTAATGAATACTTAGGTCTACTACACTACTGTATTTAATGTTGTCATCATGGTGATATTTGATGAATACTTGGGTCTACTACACTACTGTATTTAATGTTGTCATTATGGTGGTACTTAATGAATACTTAGGTCTACTACACTACTGTATTTAATGTTGTCATTATGGTG
>NC_084620.1:57416566-57421566 GCF_033978795.1 Nerophis ophidion
ATATATGCTATCTGTTCTTGTGTTCCCTATTTTTGTTTACAAAATGAAGGTGTGTGTTGAGTCTGACTTGGACATAATATGGATTATACACAAATGTTTTTTATGAAAATGTAATTTTGTTTATAACTTATATGCAATCTGTTTTTTCTCTAATTTTTGTTGTTGTACATGGATGAGGGTGTGTGTTGCTGAGCCCGACTTGGACATTGTCTGGACTGGACCTGCTTTTAAAAACCTTTTAGACAAGTCTAATTTCATTAACAACCTGGTCTGATGAAGATAAGGTTATTTTTTTAAATTTTTTTTTAATAAAATAAAATGAGATTTAAAAAAAATTAAAGCTGCAACAGCGTTGGTCGGGTCCGCCTTTGGCCGCTGCCAAGCCCTGGTCTAAGTCAGACCTACATAAAGGTCTTTGTTTCATGTCTGTACGACATTCCCAACAGAAGTTACAAGCAGTTTTGTCTGGGTTTTTTCCTAGGGGGCGCTGGAACGCAATTTTGACTTTTGGGGTTTGGTTTTTTATTAGATGGCAATTTTTGCCAGTCCTGATGTGTGTGTAAAATTTGGTGAGTTTTGAAGCATGTTAAGGGGGTAAAATTACAGATCAGCATTTCTGGATGTTGTTGATAAATGGCTTTCGCTTTGCATAGTAGAGCTTTAACTTGCACTTAAAAGGAAAAAAATGACATTATCTTGGATAAAAAAAGAAAGTAAAATCATATAAAACAATTACATTAAAAATAGTAATTAATGATAGTGTTAGTGCACCGGCGACACACACAATCATGTGTGTTTCAGGGACTGTGTCCCTTGCGGACTGTGTTATATATGTTGTGGGAACCAGAATTTTGGTAGCAGAAAGAAACAACCCTTTTTTGTGTGAGGGGGTGTGAATGGGGGAGGGAGGGGTTTTCTCTGGGGGGTTGATGCACTAATGGAAAGTGTATCTTGTGTATTTTTATGTTGATTTAATAAAAATAAGAAATCTTTAACATCAATATTTATGAAAAAAATCTGTGATATAGTATGGTATGGTATACTGTATAGACCGGGGGTCGGCAACTCGCGGCTCTTTAGGGCCGCCCTGGTGGCTCTCTGGAGCTTTTTCAAAAATGTATGAAAAATGGAAAAAGATGAAGGAAAAAAAAACATATTTTTTGTTTTAATATGGATTCTGTAGGACAAACATGACTTAAACCTCCCTAATTGCTCTAAAGCACACTGTTTGTATTAAACATGCTTCAATGATTCGAGTATTTGGCGAGCGCCTTTTTGTCCTACTAATTTCGGCGGTTCTTGAACACACCGTAGTTTGTTTACATGTACAATTTTATCCGACTATCTAGGACGTGTTTTATGCCACTTCTTTTTCTGTCTCATTTTGTCCACCAAACTTTTACCGCTGTGCATGAATGCACAAAGGTGAGTTTTGTTGATGTTTTTGACTTGTGTGGAGTGCTAATCAGACATATTTGGTCACTGCATGACTGCAAGCTAATCGATGCTAACATGCTATTTAGGCCAGCTATATGTATCATTATGCCTCATTTGTAGCTATATTTGAGCTCATATAGTTTCCTTTAAGTCCTCATAATTCAATTTATATCTCATGACACACTATCTGTATGTATCATGGCTTTTATTTTTCGGCTCCAGAAAGATTTGTTTTTGTATTTTTGGTCCAATATGGCTCTTTCAACATTTTGGGTTGCCGAGCCCTGGTATAGACACTGCGTCCTTACTGGTCTGATGTAGTTGTCAGGCTAGTCCCTGTCAGTTTGACTATGTTTTAGTTTTTTCCTCTGCATTTGTCTTTGTTTCCTGTCAGCGCTCTTATTTTGTCTGTTTCCTGTCTTTCACCCCGAGTGCTGTGTCCCTTCAGCTGCGGCTGATTGGCACCTGGCCACACCTGGTGTCAATCAGCCCGCTCCAATTTAGACCTGTTTTCTCCTCCAGTCCGTGCTGGATTATTGTCATGTATTGTCGCTCCTATCGTGTCGTGAAGTGAAGTGAATTATATTTATATAGCGCTTTTCTCTAGTGACTCAAAGCGCATAGTGAAACCCAATATCTAATTTACATTTAAACCAGTGTGGGTGGCACTGGGAGCATGTGGGTAAAGTGTCTTGCCCAAGGACACAACGGCAGTGACTAGGATGGTGGAAGCGGGAATCGAACCTGCAACCCTTTAAGTTGCTGGCACGGCCACTCCACCAACCGAGCTATG
This sequence comes from Nerophis ophidion, assembly GCF_033978795.1. Lineage (NCBI taxonomy): Eukaryota > Metazoa > Chordata > Actinopteri > Syngnathiformes > Syngnathidae > Nerophis > Nerophis ophidion. The sequence continues at coordinate 57,418,797 of NC_084620.1, forward strand.
CCGCCCCCATCGTGTCGTGTCTTCCCAGCGTAGCGGTAAGCTATATTTTGCTAGCTGTTTGTAGCTTACTGTTTTTTTTTCATACTACAAGTAACAACTTCTGTTTCCTGCTCATTATCTTCTAGCTCCCATGCTAGCTCTTTTAGTTTGTTATCCGTCTCGTGCACGCCTTCTGTTAGTACCCTTTTTGTTTGTTCTTGTCCTAGTATTTTAATTAAATCATGTTTCCTTACTCAATGCCTGCCTCCTTCTCTGCATCTTGGGGTTCGTCACAAACTAACTCTGACAGTAGTACGTATGGTATTTTACAGTGTGGTATAGTGTACTATGGTTTGGTGTACTATGTTAGTACTTTTCCTGTCCAAGAACAAACGCACAACATACAGTTACAGGGGTGTACACAACAGGAAGCCCTAGAGAGATAGGAAAGAGAAGTAAACAAGGGGAGAGGATGGTGTACTATGGTATATCACAGCATGGTATGGCATACACTGATATAGCACGGTATGGTATACTAAAATGTACTATGGAATAACGTAGTATGGGATGTTATACACTGATTGTGTATGGTATCGTAAAGTATACTGTAGTATACTATGGTATGTTCAATGTTATGGTACTGTATACCGTAGTTTAGTATGGTATAGTATAGTATAATATAGTGTTCTATGGTATAGTATACTATGTTAGTACTTTTTCAGTCCTTCCCGTCCAAGAACAAACGCACAACATACAGTTCCAGGGGTGTACACAACAGGAAGGCCTAGAGAGGTAGGAAAGAGAAGTAAACAAGGGGAGAGGATGGTGTACTATGGTATATCACAGCATGGTATGACATACACTGATATAGCACGGTATGGTATACTAAAATGTACTATGGAATAACGTAGTATGGGATGTTATACACTGATTGTGTATGGTATCGTAAAGTATACTGTAGTATATATACTATGGTATATTCAAAATTATGGTACTGTATACCGTAGTTTAGTATGGCATAGTATATTATAATAGAGTTTACTATGGTATAGTAAATTGTGGTATGTATACTATGACATAGTATCGTATTGTTTATTGTTGGATAGTATACAATAGTAGAGTGTAGTATGTTATGATTAATACTGTGTATATAGTAAAGTGTAGTATAATATAGTATTGAATGGTATACTATGGTATTGTTCGGTATGGCATATTATGCTATTGTCTGGTTGTATGGTACGGTATAGTATACTGTGGTATAGTATACTACTATTATATTGTGTGGTATAGTATACTATGGTATAGTATGGTACGTTATACCACTGTATTTTATAGTATAGCATACCATTATAGAGTGTGGTGTAGTGTATTTTATGACATATAATGGTATTCTATAGTGTGGTATAGTACGGTGTATTTTATGTTATAGTAAAGTGTTGTACACCATGGCTTAGCATACTATGGTATGGTATACAATGGTATCGTGTGGTATAGCAAAGCATGGCAAAATATGGTTTAATAGTATAGTATAGTATAGTACTGCATTGTAGTTTTATATAGTACACTACTTTGTGTAGTAATATGTACAGTGATAAAGTGTGTTATTTTTTTGTAAATAAGTGTTGTTTTTGTGTGTGTTGCAGGCAGGACGCTAGCGACCTCTCTGGACCGATACAAAGGTAAGGTCAGCCACTTCCTGTCTTCTTCGTTTTGGCAAGTAAAAGACGATGAGAGCAGGATGTGACTTTGGCAAGTAGAAGAAGAAGATGAGAGGAGCGCTGAGAAGCAAAACGAGGAACACATAGGACAACAAGTGACAGGAAGTAGTCGACAAGTGACAGGAAGTAGTTCCAGGCAAGACCACGCCTTTAAACATCTGCTCCTCTTTCTCATCCTTGTCATGAACATGAGAGTAAACAATATGTCTCATGCTCAAAAGTCTTTTTTATGATCTTTTGTGTGTGTGCTGTCAGTCAAGTACCGTAGCATAATGCATACTTAGGTCTACTACACTACTGTATGTAATGTTGTCATTATGGTGGTACTTAATGAATACTTAGGTCTACTACACTACTGTATGTAATGTTGTCATCATGGTGGTACTTAATGAATACTTAGGTCTACTACACTAATGTATTTAATGTTGTCATTATGGTGGTACTTAATGAATACTTAGGTCTACTACACTACTGTAGTTAATGTTGTCATTATGGTGGTACTTAATGAATACTCAGGTCTACTACACTACTGTATTTAATGTTGTCATTATGGTGGTACTTAATGAATACTTAGGTCTACTACACTACTGTATTTAATGTTGTTATTACAGTGGTACTTAATGAATACTTAGGTCTACTACGCTACTGTATTTAACAAATTATTGCAGTGGTAGTTAATGAATTCTTAGGTTTACTACGCTACTGTATTTAATGTTCTCATTATGGTGGTACTTAATGAATACTTAGGTCTACTACACTACTGTATTTAATGTTCTCATTATGGTGATACTTAATGAATACTTAGGTCTACTACACTACTGTATTTAATGTTGTCATTATGGTGATACTTAATGAATACTTAGGTCTACTACACTACTGTATATAATGTTATCATTATGGTGGTACTTAATGAATATTTAGGTCTACTACACTACTGTATTTAATGTTGTCATTATGGTGGTACTTAATGAATACTTAGGGCTACTACACTACTGTATTTAATGTTGTCATTAGGGTGGTACTAGGAGGGCCAATTGTATTCTGAGGTGGTACTTGGTGGAAACATGTTAGAG
>NC_084620.1:57434066-57476782 GCF_033978795.1 Nerophis ophidion
CCTTGTGTTGTGTAGTTGTCATGTGACCACATTGTGTAGTTGTCGTGTGACCACCTTGTGTTGTGTAGTTGTCATGTGACCACCTTGTGTTGTGTAGTTGTCATGTGACCACCTTGTGTTGTGTAGTTGTCATGTGACCACCTTGTGTTTGTGTAGTTGTCATGTGACCACCTTGTGTTGTGTAGTTGTCATGTGACCACCTCGTGTTGTGTAGTTGTCATGTGACCACCTTGTGTTGTGTAGTTGTCATGTGACCACCTTGTGTTGTGTAGTTGTCATGTGACCACCTTGTGTTTGTGTAGTTGTCATGTGACCACCTTGTGTTGTGTAGTTGTCATGTGACCACCTTGTGTTGTGTAGTTGTCATGTGGCCACCTTGTGTTGTGTAGTTGTCATGTGACCACCTTGTATTTGTGTAGTTGTCATGTGACCACCTTGTGTTGTGTGGTTGTCATGTGACCACCTTGTGTTGTGTAGTTGTCATGTGACCACCTTGTGTTGTTGTCATGTGACCACCTTGTGTTGTGTAGTTGTCCTGTGACCACCTCATGTTTGTGTAATTGTCATGTGACCACCTTGTGTTGTGTAGTTGTCATGTGACCACCTTGTGTTGTGTAGTTGTCATGTGACCACCTTGTGTTGTGTAGTTGTCATATGACCACCTTGTGTAGTTGTCATGTGACCTCCTTGTGTTGTGTAGTTGTCATGTGACCACCTTGTGTTGTGTAGTTGTCATATGACCACCTTGTGTAGTTGTCATGTGACCTCCTTGTGTTGTGTAGTTGTCATGTGACCACCTTGTGTTGTGTAGTTGTCATATGACCACCTTGTGTAGTTGTCATGTGACCTCCTTGTGTTGTGTAGTTGTCATGTGACCACCTTGTGTTGTGTAGTTGTCATGTGACCACCTTGTGTTGTGTAGTTGTCATGTGACCACCTTGTGTAGTTGTCATGTGACCACCTTGTGTTGTGTAGTTGTCATGTGACCACCTTGTGTTGTTGTCATGTGACCACCTTGTGTTGTGTAGTTGTCCTGTGACCACCTCGTGTTTGTGTAATTGTCATGTGACCACCTTGTGTTGTGTAGTTGTCATGTGACCACCTTGTGTTGTGTAGTTGTCATGTGACCACCTTGTGTTGTGTAGTTGTCATATGACCACCTTGTGTAGTTGTCATGTGACCTCCTTGTGTTGTGTAGTTGTCATGTGACCACCTTGTGTTGTGTAGTTGTCATATGACCACCTTGTGTAGTTGTCATGTGACCTCCTTGTGTTGTGTAGTTGTCATGTGACCACCTTGTGTTGTGTAGTTGTCATATGACCACCTTGTGTAGTTGTCATGTGACCTCCTTGTGTTGTGTAGTTGTCATGTGACCACCTTGTGTTGTGTAGTTGTCATGTGACCACCTTGTGTTGTGTAGTTGTCATGTGACCACCTTGTGTAGTTGTCATGTGACCACCTTGTGTTGTGTAGTTGTCATGTGACCACCTTGTGTTGTTGTCATGTGACCACCTTGTGTTGTGTAGTTGTCCTGTGACCACCTCGTGTTTGTGTAATTGTCATGTGACCACCTTGTGTTGTGTAGTTGTCATGTGACCACCTTGTGTTGTGTAGTTGTCATGTGACCACCTTGTGTTGTGTAGTTGTCATATGACCACCTTGTGTAGTTGTCATGTGACCTCCTTGTGTTGTGTAGTTGTCATGTGACCACCTTGTGTTGTGTAGTTGTCATATGACCACCTTGTGTAGTTGTCATGTGACCTCCTTGTGTTGTGTAGTTGTCATGTGACCACCTTGTGTTGTGTAGTTGTCATGTGACCACCTTGTGTTGTGTAGTTGTCATATGACCACCTTGTGTAGTTGTCATGTGACCTCCTTGTGTTGTGTAGTTGTCATGTGACCTCCTTGTGTCGTGTAGTTGTCATGTGACCACCTTGTGTTGTGTAGTTGTCATGTGACCACCTTGTGTTGTGTAGTTGTCATGTGACCACCTTGTGTTGTGTAGTTATCATATGACCACCTTGTGTTGTTGTCATGTGACCACCTCGTGTTTGTGTAATTGTCATGTGACCACCTTGTGTTGTTGTCATGTGACCACCTTGTGTTGTAGTTGTCCTGTGACCACCTCGTGTTTGTGTAATTGTCATGTGACCACCTTGTGTTGTGTAGTTGTCATGTGACCACTTTGTGTTGTGTAGTTGTCATGTGACCACCTTGTGTTGTGTAGTTGTCATATGACCACCTTGTGTAGTTGTCATGTGACCTTGTGTTGTGTAGTTGTCATGTGACCACCTTGTGTTGTGTAGTTGTCATATGACCACCTTGTGTAGTTGTCATGTGACCTCCTTGTGTTGTGTAGTTGTCATGTGACCACCTTGTGTTGTGTAGTTGTCATGTGACCACCGTGTGTTGTGTAGTTATCATGTGACCACCTTGTGTTGTGTAGTTGTCATATGACCACCTTGTGTAGTTGTTATGTGACCTCCTTGTGTTGTGTAGTTGTCATGTGACCTCCTTGTGTTGTGCAGTTGTCATGTGACCTTGTGTTGTGTAGTTGTCATGTGACTACCTTGTGTTGTGTAGTTGTCATGTGACCACCTTGTGTTGTGTAGTTGTCATATGACCACCTTGTGTAGTTGTCATGTGACCTCCTTGTGTTGTGTAGTTGTCATGTGACCACCTTGTGTTGTGTAGTTGTCATATGACCACCTTGTGTAGTTGTCATGTGACCTCCTTGTGTTGTGTAGTTGTCATGTGACCACCTTGTGTTGTGTAGTTGTCATGTGACCACCTTGTGTTGTGTAGTTGTCATATGACCACCTTGTGTAGTTGTCATGTGACCTCCTTGTGTTGTGTAGTTGTCATGTGACCACCTTGTGTTGTGTAGTTGTCATGTGACCACCTTGTGTTGTGTAGTTGTCATGTGACCACCTTGTGTTGTGTAGTTATCATATGACCACCTTGTGTTGTTGTCATGTGACCACCTTGTGTTGTGTAGTTGTCCTGTGACCACCTCGTGTTTGTGTAATTGTCATGTGACCACCTTGTGTTGTTGTCATGTGACCACCTTGTGTTGTGTAGTTGTCCTGTGACCACCTCGTGTTTGTGTAATTGTCATGTGACCACCTTGTGTTGTGTAGTTGTCATGTGACCACTTTGTGTTGTGTAGTTGTCATGTGACCACCTTGTGTTGTGTAGTTGTCATATGACCACCTTGTGTAGTTGTCATGTGACCTTGTGTTGTGTAGTTGTCATGTGACCACCTTGTGTTGTGTAGTTGTCATATGACCACCTTGTGTAGTTGTCATGTGACCTCCTTGTGTTGTGTAGTTGTCATGTGACCACCTTGTGTTGTGTAGTTGTCATGTGACCACCGTGTGTTGTGTAGTTATCATGTGACCACCTTGTGTTGTGTAGTTGTCATATGACCACCTTGTGTAGTTGTTATGTGACCTCCTTGTGTTGTGTAGTTGTCATGTGACCTCCTTGTGTTGTGCAGTTGTCATGTGACCTTGTGTTGTGTAGTTGTCATGTGACTACCTTGTGTTGTGTAGTTGTCATGTGACCACCTTGTGTTGTGTAGTTGTCATATGACCACCTTGTGTTGTGTAGTTGTCATGTGACCACCTTATGTTGTGTAGTTGTCATATGACCACCTTGTGTAGTTGTCATGTGACCTCCTTGTGTTGTGTAGTTGTCATGTGACCACCTTGTGTTGTGAAGTTGTCATGTGACCACCTTGTGTTTGTGTAGTTGTCATATGACCACCTTGTGTAGTTGTCATGTGACCTCCTTGTGTTGTATAGTTGTCATGTGACCACCTTGTGTTGTGAAGTTGTCATGTAACCACCTTGTGTTTGTGTAGTTGTCATGTGACCACCTTGTGTTGTGTAGTTGTCATGTGACCACCTTGTGTTGTGAAGTTGTCATATGACCACCTTGTGTAGTTGTCATGTGACCTCCTTGTGTTGTGTAGTTGTCATGTGACCACCTTGTGTTGTGTAGTAGTCATGTGACCACCCTGTGTTGTTGTCATGTGACCACCTTGTGTTGTGTAGTTGTCATGTGACCACCTTGTGTTGTGTAGTTGTCATGTGACCACCTTGTGTTGTGTAGTTGTCATGTGACCACCTTTTGTTGTGTAGTTGTCATGTGACCACCTTGTGTTGTGTAGTTGTCATGTGACCACCTTGTGTTGTGTAGTTGTCATGTGACCACCTTGTGTTGTGTAGTTGTCATGTGACCACCTTGTGTTGTGTAGTTGTCATGTGACCACCAAGTCATGGTTCAGGTCTACGATGATCCTCTATGTCCAGAGAAAGTGCGCCATTGGTCCATTCTCCCCTCCTAGAAGCCCCTCCCCCTCCATCCCCTCGCCACCGATGACCTCCAGGGAAGATTGTGCGGCGGCGAGGAGTTGATTACGGTCGGGCTTTGTTTTAAGCCCACGCCCGTCCTTGGCGTGGCAGAGAGAGGCGGCGCAGGGAAGAAAAGGAGTCTTGTATCTGTCCTGGGGGGGGGGTGGATCATTCCAGATTGCCTGGGTGACCTTCCGGGACCCCCGCTGGGTCCCTCAGCTCCCCGCCGTGTTTACCGTCCCATAATGACTTTGTCAGCGCCCACAATGTGGCTTATCAGGGGGGCGTGGCCCGCCACGACGCACGAATGGGCGGCGTAATGGAACGGGCAATTTGTCCCGGCCCCGCCCACTTTGGCAGCGTGCGGCGCTCCAGATAAGATCAAGTCTTCATTTTTTTCTTCCTTCAAAATGCCGAGTCAAGCATTTTTCGGGCGTTTAAATAATTCAGACGTGTTTTGGCGCCTTTCCCTCCTCTTCGCTGGCGGAATTTATTCTTCTTTTTTTTTTGTACGGAATAGGCTGAACGTGAGCGGCATGGCGAGGGAGCCGGAGAAAGATGACTTTGGTAATCCTTCTTTTATTAAGTAGGCCACACCCCACCGCCCCCCCCGCCGCCACTCTTCCACGCCAGTCCTGTACAACAGGGGTCACCCGTAAGGACCAGATGAGTTCTAAAAATAGCTCAAATAGCAGCACTTACCAGTGAGCTGCCTCCATTTTTTAAATTGTATTTATTTACTAGCAAGCTGGTCGACATTTTTAATTCTAAGAGAGACAAAACTCAAATAGAATTTGAAAATCCAAGAAAATCTTTTAAAGACTTGGTCTTTACTCAGAAAGACAATTTTAGAGAAAATACACAACTTTAAAAATGTTTTAAGGATTTTTAAACACATTTTAAATTCCTTCCTCTTCTTTCCGTCCATCCATCCATTTCCTACCGCTTATTCCCTTTTGGGGTCGCGGGGGGGCGCTGGCGCCTATCTCAGCTACAATCGGGCGGAAGGCGGGGTACACCCTGGACAAGTCGCCACCTCTTCTTTCCTGACATTTTAAATCAATGTTCAAATACATTTATTTTTTTATTATTGTAAAGAATAATAAATACATTTTAATTTAATTCTTCATTTTAGCTTCTGTTTTTTCGACGAAGAATATTTGTGAAATATTTCTTCAAACTTATTATAATTAAAATTCGCCAAAAAATTCTAACAAATCTGGAAAATCTTTAGAATCAATTTTAAATCTTATTTCAAAGTCTTTTGAATTTATTTAAGAAAATTTTGTTCTGGAAAATCTAGAAGAAATAATGATTTGTCTTTGTTAGAAATATTTTGTTATATATTCTAACAAAGTGCAGATTGGATTTTAACCTATTTAAAACATGTCATCAAAATTCTCAAATTAAACTTAATCAGGAAAAAGTACTAATGATGTTCCATGAATTCATTTTTTTGATTTTTTCTAAAAGATTCAAATTAGCTTGTTTTTCTCTTCTTTTTTCGGTTGAATTTCAAATTTTAAAGAGTCGGAATTGAAGATAAACTATATTTCAAAATTTGATTTCCGTATTTTTCCTGTTTTTCTCCTCTTTTAAACTGTTCAATTAAGTGTTTTTTTCATAACTTATTCTTATTTTCCCGGCAAGTGAACTACAGTCCCAAGTCCCGGCAAGCAGACTACAGTCCCAAGTCCCAGCAAGCGGACTACAGTCCCCAAGTCCCGGCAAGCGGACTACAGTCCCAAGTCCCAGCAAGCGGACTACAGTCCCAAGTCCCAATATACATTTAGGCCTCCAATCAGGCTTGATCCCGGGGACCCCAAAGGGTTTTGGTCAAAAAAATATTAAAAATGCGTCATTATTCGGTATTATTTTGTTTTATTATTATGCAAGTTTTAAATCTCCAGATCAACAATAAGTCCATCTGTCAATATAATGATTTTAATATTTAAGTTGTATGTTCTTTTTGTCAAAGAAAACCCTGTTTTTTGCTGGAAAAAAACACAAAATATGCAATATTATCACCCAATATTTTTTTAAGTGGAATATGTGAGATTATATAATAATTGGAGCATTAAAAAGGTCAATAAGTTATAACACCATTGATTTTAATTCATTATTATTTTTTGAGCAATGACACTTAAAAACAAATCACACTAAAATAATCCAAAACTCATTAAAGTGTTAAAAAATAAATTATAAATTTTTTTACTGTTTACTTTTAACACAATAATCTCGAGATCAACTTCAGATCTATCCGTCAATTATAAGTTTTATTGTTGTTTACGTTTTTTGTCTGTTCATTTTAGGCCCTTCTTTAAAAAAAATAGCTCAGTTTTTTATATGGCAAACACAAAACATGCAACATTTTTTCCCCAAAAATATCTCAAAGTGGAAAATTTAACGTGATTGGAGCCTTGAATATGGCAATTATTCATAATGACATTGATTTTGATTCATTATTATTTTTTAAAGAAAGAAACAGCCTGCATGGCAACTTTGTGTTATTAGAGTCAACATTGAAACATTTTCTTGTTACATTTCACCCGTTGGCTCTTTTATATCACTTTTTACGTTTTAAAAATATATTTTTAAAACGTGCCGTGGGGCCGTTAAAAAATGGCCCCCGGGCCGCACTATGGACGCCACTGATGTAGATGAAACATATGTTTATTATTGTCATTTAGTCCTTCAATAAAATGTTGAACATACTAGACAACTTGTCTTTTAGTAGTAAGTAAACAAACAAAGACTCCTAATTAGTCTGCAGTAACATATTGTGTAATTTATACACCTATTATTTTATACACATTATGAGGGACAAACTGTAAAAATGGATTGTTCATCTACTTGTTCGTGCTTATTTTCTGTTTGAACATGTTCTATCTACACTTCTGTTAAAATGTAATAATCACTTATTCTTCTCTTCTGTGATACTTGTCATTAGTTTTGGATGATACCACACATTTAGGTATCAATCTGATACCAAGTAGTTGCAGGATCATACAATCAAATATAATAAAATATCATTTCTAATAAACCAATAGTAATATGGTTTAGAAATACTGATGTAAAGGGTAGGTGTCGCGCTGTTTTCTGTTTTAACATGTTCTATCTACACTTCTGTTAAAATGTAATAATCACTTATTCTTCTCTTCTGTGATACTTGACATTATTTGGATGATACCACACATTTAGGTATTGATGCGATACCAAGTAGTTACAGGATCATACAATCAAATATAATAAAATATAATTTCTAATAAACCAATTGTAATATGTTTAAGAAATACTGATGTAAAGGGTAGGTGTTGCGCTGTTTCCTGTTTTAACATGTTCTTTCTACACTTCTGTTAAAATGTAATAATCACTTCTTCTTCTCTTCTGTGATACTTGACATTAGTTTTGGATGATACCACACATTTAGGTATCGATCTGATACCAAGTAGTTACAGGATCAAACAATCAAATATAAAAAAATATCATTTCTAATAAACCAATTGTAATATGTTTAAGAAATACTGATGTAAAGGGTAGGTGTCGTGCTGTTTTCTGTTTGAACATGTTCTTTCTACACTTCTGTTAAAATGTAATAATCACTTTTTCTTCTCTTCTGTGATACGTGTCATTAGTTTTGGATGATACCACACATTTAGGTATCGATCCAGTACCAAGTAGTTACAGAATCAAACATTGGTCATAATCAAAGTCCTCATGAGCCATATTTACTAACTTTATAAACATTTAAAAACATAGGGAAAAAAACGATTTTGTGATGCTAAAAAATATCGATTTAATCATAGTAGGACCAATTAGACATGCTGTTGTACTTGGTATCATTACAGTGGATGTCAGGTGTAAATCCACTTACATTGTGACGCCGGTGAGCTATTGTATCCTCCTACAGCGTGTAGTGACGCATGTTTAGCTGTTCCTCCATCCTCCAGTGATAACGGTACTTGTAAGAAACTAACTTTATTTGTTGCCATGGTGGCGAGGATTAGTGATTCAGAAGTAGCTAAAACACTGCTGCTGGACATTATCCAAAACTAATGACAAGTATCACAGAAGAGAAGAAAAAGTGATTATTACATTTTAACAGAAGTGTAGAAAGAACATGTTCAAACAGAAAACAGCGCGACACCTACCCTTTACATCAGTATTTCTTAAACATATTACAATTAGTTTATTAGAAATGATATTTTTTTATATTTGATTGTTTGATCCTGTAACTACTTGGTATCAAATGCGTCCGTTTTCCCTTTTCTGTCCACACACTGTGTCTGCTTGTAAGTACTCTGTGTGTGTGTGTGTGTGTGTGTGTGTGTGTGTGTGTGTGTGTGTGTGTGTGTGTGTGTGTGTGTGTGTGTGTGTGTGTGTGTGTGTGTGTGTGTGTGCGTTTGTCAAAGTGACATATGGGGACATTTTTATGAAATTTCACCTTACATATGAGAGGACCTGTTGAAATATGAGGACATTTTCCATGTCCTCATATTTCCCGCAATGCTATCGTGTTCTAGACCCTCCCAGCATGTTCCCAGACCAAAAATCTCTAAAGTCTTCATTTGTCAAATTTTCAGAAAAAGTGTGTGAAAGTGTGTGTAATTTTTTGGGTCACTTTCGATTTTGCCCCTAGTGGCCATCTTTGCTATTAGGACACACACACACACACACTTGTCCTCATATGTCATATGTCCTCATATGTCATGTGGGTCAGAAACTCACACACTCCAACATTTGAAAAACATCTAATCATTACAGCAATAAACATACTTTTGAAATCTAAATCAAATAACACATTTTCAACTGATCTGATGATCTCAACCTTTTTTATGTTAGTTTTATCTATTCATTTGGTTTATCTGGAGAGGATATGGGCTAGACAATTAGTAATAAAGGGATTATGGTGATGATTTAATCGGTTTGATTCAGTATTTTACTGTATTGGGCTTTTTTCTATTATGTTGTCTAAAATACAATGCCGCACAATAATTACTTTAAATGTGCCTGAAAAAAAACTTTCAACCTTGATTGAGACAAAGGCGATAATTCAAATGGAATCCAAACTACATACAGTATTTAATATTTACAATAGCACATGATTTTGGTATTTTTATCTTTGGGACAAATTTTGGATTCAATGGGGGATTGTTTTTGGAGGTATTCCCTTTACATGGTGTTCAAGATGGTTACTTCCGCCCACTCTGAAGAGTCTCTGCGTCTGATTGGTCCAATTTTCAGTTAGGCGCCGCCTGATTGGCCGTTGGATGATGTCTGATCCTAACAGATGGCTAAATCACTAGTTAATTATTTTCCTCATGGAAGTTATACAGCTCACGTATCACACTTAATATTGAATATATATATAAAAAGGGTTTTCCAAAAGGACCATTTATAATCGAAATACAAAACTTCACACACGATTTTGAGCACAACAGAGCGCTCAGTGAACATCACTTCCGGGACCTGCAGCACCGGAAGGGGACATCTATCTTGGCCACATCCCATCTTTGACAGTCTTCGGCAGCATGGTTGAATCAGGTGAGCATAAAATGGAGTTTAACGTAATTAAATAGACCAATGTTTTTTAACATAGGAAAATAGTTCATTATAAACAACAGTTAAATGTTTGTTGTTATTAATTGCAATCAGATTTGATTTTATGAGGTCAAATTAAGCATTTCAGTTCTGGGCCAAGGCCAAGGGATTTAATTTTTTTTTTTTTAAGTTGCATGGAAGATTATAAGTAGCAGTGATTGTCACACACTAGGTGTGGTGAAATTATTCTCTGCATTTGACCCATCACCCTTGATCACTATGCTAGTAAACCTTTTCTTAATTTTAAACAAGACAGACTAGAGTTCTTCAAATTGTTTATACTTTTTCTCAAATACAAATATTTCAAGCTGATAAGCACTGTGGAGTTGGCATGTTACTGATATTGTTACATTAGTTCTTTGTTTGAGAAGCTTCATGTCTGCACTGAGCCTAAATTTAACAGTTTTTGAAGGGTTTGGTTCTTTGTTTTATTTCTGTGTCACTGACTTTTTTCATTTTTATGTGTGGATTTGTTAGGCGCATCAACACATGATATAGACATCGTGTCCAAAAGAAGAGCGAGACGTAATCCTGAGGCTGAAGCCACCGAGTTTATGTGATCTGGATGTGACAAGTCTTGTTTTAAGGCCCAGTGGATCAATGATTGGAAAGGTATGTCTTGTTATGTAACATATCAATGGTAACTGTATCAACATCTCATTTGGATCATTTCCTTACAGTCTAATAGAGGTTGTTTTATATGGCTTTAATTAGAAGTGTTTGGAATAACAGCGTTCCACGTTCAAAGAGCTAGCTTCTGTAGCCGAGGATCGGACCGCCAAGTGCCCTGCCTTCGGCTGCCGCCCAGCTCACAATGCACCCGACCTCTATGGCCCCTCGGAGTCTTGTTCACGAATGGGGGAAGAGTGGATCGTGAGATCGACAGGCGGATCGGTGCGGCGTCTTCAGTAATGCGGACGTTGTACCGATCCGTTGTGGTGAAGAAGGAGCTGAGCCGGAAGGCAAAGCTCTCAATTTACCGGTCAATCTACGTTCCCATCCTCACCTATGGTCATGAGCTTTGGGTCATGACCGAAAGGACAAGATCACGGGTACAAGCAGCCGGAATGAGTTTCCTCGACCGGGTAGGGGTGCTCTCCCTTAGAGATAGGGTGAGAAGCTCTGCCATCCGGGAGGAACTCAAAGTAAAGCCGCTGCTCCTCCACATGGAGAGGAGCCAGATGAGGTGGTTCGGGCATCTGGTCAGGATGCCACCCGAACGCCTCCCTAGGGAGGTGTTTAGGGCACGTCCAACCGGTAGGAGGCCACGGGGAAGACCCAGGACACGTTGGGAAGACTATGTCTCCCGGCTGGCCTGGGAACGCCTCGGGATCCCCCGGGAAGAGCTAGACCAAGTGGCTGGGGAGAGGGAAGTCTGGGTTTCCCTGCTTAGGCTGTTGCCACCGCGACTTCACCTCGGAAAAGCGGAAGATGATGGATGGATGGATGGATGGTATAACAGCGGTATATGAAAACGATGTTACTAAAGCTGTTACTTTTACCGGTAACGAGTTATCTAATAACTTTTATGTACGCTACAACGCTGTTACGATGCGTTTTATGTAATCTGGCATGCTACTTTTGATGTGATTGTATGTCAACAAGACAGCGTTAGAAGCACAAAAGGTTTAGTGCAGGTAATATCTTTTTACTAATGAAAGCAACCCCCGGAAGTAATTACGAACACGATATCAAATAGACAGAGGCCTCATCCACACGCAAACAAAAACATTCGACAGAACTATCTTAACTGCCACTGCTAAGCTAAAAAATACAGCTGAACTATTCTGCTATGTCTGGGCGCTGACGTCCCACGTCACTTGGCAAAAGGCACGGCTTTTTAAAGGCACACACACACTCTGCACTTATGAAATGTCTCCCAACTGTATATGCTAGATATTTAAAACAAACATTTTTCAAGTAACACATTAATTACAAACCCCGTTTCCATATGAATTGGGAAATTGTTTTCGATGTAAAGATAAACGGAATACAATGATTAGCAAAACCTTTTCAAGCCATATTCAGTTGAAAGCACTACAAAGACAACATATTTGATTTTCAAACTCATAAACTTGATTTTTTTTTGCAAATAATAATTAACTTAGAATTTTATGGCTGCAACACGTGACAAAGTAGTTGGGAAAGGGCATGTTCACCACTTTGTTACATCACCTTTTCTTTTAACAACACTCAATAAACGTTTGGGAACTGAGGAAACTAATTGTTGAAGCTTGGAAGGTGGAATTCTTTCCCATTCTTGTTTTATGTAGAGCTTCAGTCGTTCAATAGGCCGGGGTCTCCGCTGTCATATTTTACGCTTCATAATGCGCCATACATTTTCGATAGGACTGCAGGCCGGCCAGGAAAGTACCTGCACTCTTTTTTTATGAAGCTGAATGTGGCTTGGCATTGTCTTGCTGAAATAAGCAGGGGTATCCATGAAAAAGTCGGCCCTTACATGGCAGCATATGTTGTTCCAAACAGATGGGTAACTTACAGATGAGTAAGTTACCCATGCCTCGGGCACTAATGCACCCCCATACGATTACAGATGCTGGCTTTTCAACTTTGCGTCGATAACAGTCTGGATGGTTCGCTTCCCTTTTGGTCCGGATGAAACTATGTCGAATATTTCCAAAAACAATTTGAAATGTGGACTCGTCAGACCACTGAACACCTTTCCACTTTAAATCAGTTCATCTTAGATGATCTCGGGCCCAGAGAAGCCGGCTGCGTTTCTGGATGTTAATTGGCTTTCGCTTTGCATAGTAGAGCTTTAACTTGCACTTACAGATATAGCAACAAACTGTATTTAGTGACAGTGGTTTTCTGAAGTGTTCCTGAACCCATGTGGTGATATCCTTTAGAGATTGATGTCGGTTTTTGATACAGTGCCGTCTGAGGGATCGAAGGTCACGGTTATTCAATGTTAGTTTCCTGACATGCCGCTTACGTGGAGTGATTTCTCCAGATTCTCTGCACCTTTTGATGATATTATGGACCGTAGATGTTGAAATCCCTAAATTTCTTTCAATTGAACGTTGAGAAAGGTTGTTCTTAAACTGTTTGACTATTTGCTCACGCAGTTGTGGACAAAGGGGTGTACCTCGCCCCATCCTTTCCTGTGAAAGACTGAGCATTTTTTGGGAAGCTGTTTTTATACCCAATCATGGCACCCACCTGTTCCAAATTAGCCTTCACACCTGTGGGATGTCCCAAATAAATGTTTGATGACCATTTCTTAACTTTATCAGTATTTATTGCCAACTTTCCCAACTTCTTTGTCGCATGTTAGCTGGCATCAAATTCTAAAGTTAATGATTATTTGCACAAAAAAAATGTTTATCTGTTTGAACATCAAATATGTTTTCTTTGTGCATATTCAACTGAATATGGGTTGAAAATGATTTGCAAATCATTGTATTCAGTTTATATTTACATCTAACACAATTTCCCAACTCATATGGAAACGGGGTTTGTACTTTATTTAATAATTATTTACATTTATGAAAGAGTAATTCTGTTTGTAATTGAATTTTTGGTCAAGTAACGACTATTATTATTCCTTTTTAAAAGTAGATATTCCAAACATTGTTAATTGATAAACTGTTTTATCAGGATATGGTGTATTTGCTCTTGCATCAATTTAAAAAGGTTCTTTTGTGGTCGAGTACCGAGGGAAGTTCATCTCAAGACATGAGCGGGTCAAGAGACAGAAACCCTCTATAATTATCTTTACTATTTATCTGGCATTATATGCTCATAATGTTATCAACAAAAAGTGCTGATAATGTTATAATTAATAAGTTCTAACATTATTTTTGTGTGTTTTGTTGCAGACAGCAACTGTTGATGTTCTATCTCAACATTCTCCAGATTCATGTGAGCAATAAACCGACTTCATCCCTCCAACAGGTTATTACTTGACTATTTTACTATCCATCCATCCATTTTCTACTACCTGTCCCTTTTTTGGGGTGGCGGGGTGTGCTGGAGCCTATCTCAGCTGCATTTGGGCGGAAGGCGGAGTACACCCTGGACAAGTCGCCGCCTCATTACAGGGCCAACACAAATAGACAACATTTACACTCACATTCACACACTAGGGCCAATTTAGTGTTGCCAATCAACCCATCCCCAGGTGCATGTCTTTGGAGGTAAGATGAAGCCGGAGTACCCGGAGGGAAAAAAAGTGCTGGTAATGTTATAATTAATTAGTTCTGACATTGAATGACAGTGAATGGTCTAACAGCTGAAACTCTGTAATAATCTTTACTATTTATCTGGCATTGTATGCTCAGATTTTTATCAACAAAAGTGCTGATAATGTTATAATTAATTAGTTCTGACATTATATTTGTGTGTTTTGTTGCAGAAATCAACTGTTGAGGTTCTATCTCAACATTCTCCAGATTCAGATGTGAGCCATAAACCGACTTCATCCCTCTAACAGGTTATTACATGTCTATTTTTACTATATCTGCTCTAAATTTGATCCAACCTATATTTTGAAAGACATTTATTAACTTTAATCTCTCACAGATCAGTTTATATGACAACTTTTTCGTAAGGGTGCATCCATGTTAGTCAGTAGGAAGTTTAGAACTCATGTTCAGCAAAACAGGAGATGTTACAAGTCAACAACATAAATTCTACATGTGAGCACTCGTCATGTCCTCATATTGTTTGAACCAGGAAAGACCTAGGTGTGTTTCATATAAGGTCCTCATATTTTCTGAACCAGATTATTGTGTGTTACAATGCTAATGTCAAAGCTTTAAAATGAGTGTCTCAATTCAGGTCCTCATATTTTCTGAACCAGATTTTTGTGTGTGTTACATTCTTAATGAATTGTCTAAGAGCTGAAACTCTGTAATAATCTTTACTCTTTATCTGGCATTGTATGCTCAAATTTCTATCAACAAAAAGTGCTGATAATGTTATAATTAATTAGTTATGACATTATATTTTTGTGTTTTGTTGCAGAAACCAACTGTTGAGGTTCTATCTCAACATGCTCTAGATTCAGATGTGAGCCATAAACCGACTTCATCCCTCCAACAGGTTATTACATGTCTATTTTTACTATATCTGCTCTAAATTTGACCCAACCTATATTTTGAAAGACATTTATTAATTTTAATCTCTCACAGATCAGTTTATATGACAACATTTTCGTAAGGGTACATCCATGTTAGTCAGTAGGGAGTTTGGAACTCATGTTTAGCAAAACAGGAGATGTTACAAGTCAACAACATAAATTCTACATGTGAGCACTCGTCATGTCCTCATATTGTTTGAACCAGGAAAGACCTAGGTGTGTTTCATATAAGGTCCTCATATTTTCTGAACCAGATTAGTGTGTGTTACAATGTTAATGTCAAAGCTTTAAAATTAGTGTTTCAAATCAGAAAATGCAGTGCTTCTTGTTTACAGCCGGTTTCTGAAGCACTGTTTTTAGTGATCAGAGTATTTTTTCGGTGGTCGTGTTTTTGGTACATAACTTGTAAATAGTGCGCAGATAATAGGCTATATGTATATATATGTGTATATATATATATATATATATATATATATATATGAATATATATATATACATTCAAACCTCGTTTCCATATGAATTGGGAAATTGTGTTAGATGCAAATATAAACGGGATATAATGATTAGCAAATCTTTTTCAACCCCAATTCTGTTGAATATGCTACAAAGAAAACATATTTGACGTTAAAACTGATAAACATTTTTTTTGCAAAGAATTAAGGGATTTTACCATCCACGGTCCGTAAAATTATCAAAAGGTTCAGAGAATCTGGAGAAATCACTGCACGTAAGCGATGATATTACGGACCTTTGATCCTTCAGGTAGTACTGCATCAAAAACCGACATCAGTGTGTAAAAGATATCACCACATGGGCTCAGGAATACTTCAGAAAACCACTGTCAGTAACTACAGTTGGTCGCTACATCTGTAAATGCAAGTTAAAACTCTACTATGCAAAGCGAATGCCATTTATCAACAACACCCAGGAACGCCGCGGGCTTCGCTGGGCCCGAGCTCATCTAAGATGGACTGATGCAAAGTGGAAAAGTGTTCTGTGGTCTGACGAGTCCACATTTCAAATTATATATGGAAATTGTGGACGTGGTGTTCTTCGGAACAAAGAGGAAAATAACCATCCGGATTGTTACAGGTGCAAAGTTCAAAAGCCAGCATCTGTGATGGTATGGGGGTGTATTAGTGCCCAAGGCATGGGTAACTTACACATCTGAGAAGGCACCATTAATGCTGAATGGTCCATACAGGTTTTGGATCAACATATGTTTTCATCCAAGCAACATTATCATGGACGCCCCTGCTTATTTCAGCAAAACAATGCCAAGCCACGTGTTACAACAGCGTGTCTTCGTAGTAAAAGAGTGCGGGTACTTTCCTGGCCCGCCTGCAGTACAGACATGTCTCCCATCGAAAATGTGTAGTGCATTATGAAGCGTAAAATACGACAACTTAAGCTGTACATCAAGCAAGAATGGTAAAGAATTCTACTTTCAAAGCTTCAACAATTAGTTTCCTCAGTTCCCAAACGTTTATTGAGTGTTGTTAAAAGAAAATGTGATGTAACACAGTGGTGAACATGCCCTTTCCCAACTACTTTGGCACGTGTTGCAGCCATGAAATTCAAAGTTAATTATTATTTGCAAAAAAAAAAAAGTTTGAGTTTGAACATCAAATATGTTGTCTTTGTAATGCATTTAATTGAATATGGGTTGAAAGGGATTTGCAAATCATTGTATTCGGTTTATATTTACATCTAACACAATTTCCCAACTTTTATGGAAACGGGGTTTGTATATATATATATATATATATATATATATATATATATATATATATATGTGTGCATATATGTATATATACATATATATATATACATGTATATATATGTATATATGTATATGTATATATGTATATATACATATATATATATACATGTATATATATGTATATATGTATATATATATATGTATATTTATACATACATGTATATATATATGTATATATATATATATGTATATGTATATATACTGTATATATATAAATATATGTGTATATATATATATATACATGTATGTATATATACTGTATATATATATATATATAAATATATGTGTATATATATATGTATATATATGTATATATATACGTATATATGTATATATATGTGTATATATATGTATATATATACATATATATATACATATATATATATATATGTATATATACTGTATATATATATATATATATAAATATATGTGTGTATATATATATATATATATATATGTGTGCATATATGTATATGTATATATACATATATATATATACATGTATATATATGTATATATGTATATATATATATGTATATTTATATATATGTATATATATATATGTATATGTATATATACTGTATATATATATAAATATATGTGTATATATATATATATATATATATATATATACATGTATGTATATATACTGTATATATATATATATATAAATATATGTGTATATATATGTATATATATGTATATATATACATATATATGTATATATATATGTGTATATATATACATATATATATATGTATATATACTGTATATATATATATATAAATATATGTGTATATATATGTATGTATATATATATATATATATATATGTATATATATATACATATCTATGTATATATATATATATATATATATATATATATATATATATATATATATATATATATATATATATATATGTATATCTACTGCGATGAGATGGCGACTTGTCCAGGGTGTACGCCGCCTTCCACAGGATTGCAGTTGAGACAGGCACCAGCGCCTCTGCGACCCCAAAGGCAATATGTGGAAGAAAATGGATGGATGGATGGATGTATATATCCATTCATACTGTAATCACCTGCTGGTGGAAATCTTTTACGTTCGTGTGGTGTTGATTTGATGTTCATTGTTCCTATGATCTCAATCACACCATCCGTACCTGAAAGCGTATTGGCTTTTAGAACTGTTGTTGTGTGTCTGGGGAAGCATAGAGATGAATGTGTTTCCACAGGAGGCAAAACCTGTTAGAATTGTGCCGTTTGTTATCAAAAAGATTGGTAAGTAAAGTTAAAAATAGTTTTTGATTTTTTTAAGTGACTATTTCTGTAAGGCTACAATACATTATATAATTTTAATTATTTTTCACGTGTAACCCGTACTTTCAAAATGTGGCGGTGCGCCACTTTCAGTTAAATTAAGAGGAAGACCTTGTTGTGCGATAATGAATGTGTCATTTGTAGTTGGGAAACATATTTCCATCTGATTAAAACTGATACTAAAAATTCATCTTATTAAGAAATGCAAATATTATTTCTAGTAGCATTTTAACGACCTGTACATATACAAAGTGTTGGACTTAAGTTGTTGGCCTAGAAATGTAGTTTAAAGTTTTTTAATTTTCCATCAGATATCGGATCTTGAATACTCTGCCAATACAGATTTTGAAGATCAAACCTATGTTCCAGACTCAAGAGGCAGTTCTTCAGATACAAGTGTTTGCAGCAGTGATCTTAGTCATACCATGCCTCTCCCAAAATATTTTGAAGGACACCTTTAAATCATTTGGGATTGTCAAAACACAGAGAGAAATCACCAATTCAAGCAAACCTGGAAGTTTCAG
The DNA here is from genome assembly GCF_033978795.1 of Nerophis ophidion. Lineage (NCBI taxonomy): Eukaryota > Metazoa > Chordata > Actinopteri > Syngnathiformes > Syngnathidae > Nerophis > Nerophis ophidion. The sequence goes on from NC_084620.1 coordinate 57,452,758, forward strand.
TTCAACATTAGCAAGCAGTGGTCATAGTTCTTTAAAGACAGGTTGCAGCGCTGATTCTTCAGAGAACACTTCCCAAAATATAAGTTTCATAAAAGTTGCACCATTACCCAAAATGGGCAATGGTAAAGTATTACAATTCTGTAGTGACTGAAAGAGTTGAGTTTTAGTGTGACTTACAGTGTATTGTTTTTACAAAGCAAAATATGTTAAATGTTTTCTTTTACAGTTTTCTAATTCTTCCTTTCAGATTGACAGCAGGACAAATCGCTGGAAGTGGGTATGTCTCAAGCTTCTTCAACGTGGTCCACTCCAAAGCGAGGTAAATAAATAATCCACATTATTTACTAGAATATTATATTACGTTTTGCACCTTTTCAATGTGTTATAGTCATTATTCCTTCAGTAAGACATTGTATTTTGTCTCCTTTATGACAGCTGCAAAGGTGAAGAAGTGGAAGCAGTTGAATGACACATGTTGCATTTTATAACTGGCAACAAAGTACCAGGTAAAAAAGATTGTGAAGCCTCCCTCCACAAAGAACTAGTAGCTCTACAGGACAGAGATTCCCTTGCCATCAAGTACTACATCCATAAAAGAATCATATTAAAAAAAGGAGAATTTTTTTTTCCACATCTGCTGTGGTAGTTTGAGTATGTTACCAGCAATTAAAAAAGCAAGATAAAGAGCAAGCGTTTTGTATTTATTCCAGATAATTGTTAGCGACAAAATCCACAAAAACAATTCAGTTACACTTAATCGACAATTACATTTTTACCCATGTTTCTTTTAAACTCTTCTTGGTTTTAGATTACAGTAGCATGGGATTGGGATTTTTTTTTTAAATGACAACACATCAACTAAACCAACTCAGGTTGTTTTGTTAAGTCTCTGATGTCATTAGCCTCATATGTCACATGAACCTGAAATCTTTAACACTCTGTGATGTCATGGTTGTCATATTTCACAAACTTGAAATCTTAAACACTCTGTGACGTCATGGTCATCATATGTCACATAAACTTGAAATCTTAAACACTCTGTGACGTCATGGTCGTCATATGTCACATAAACTTGAAATCTTAAACACTCTGGTCTTCATTTGTCACCTAAACCTGACAAGTCCTCATATGTACCATAAAAATCAGGTTCAGAAAAAAACAAAAGAGTTGCAAAAATCTCAATAGACCACTGTGTTTCTAAAATTCTGGTTCACTAACCGTCTGATTCCCAGGCCTGTAGGACCATTGGAAAGGCATGTCCCCATATGTCACGTTTTTGTCATAAGTCCTCATATGTCACCCAAACACGTATGTGTGTGTGTGTGTGTGTGTGTGTGTGTGTGTGTGTGTGTGTGTGGTGTGTGTGTGTGTGTGTGTGTGTGTGTGTGTGTGTGTGTGTGTGTGTGTGGGGCACCACGTCATGCACTTACAAAAAGGGTACTTTTTAGAGGCGGTATAGTACTGAATATGATTCATTAGGATGCCGCACAATGCTAACACACGCCTTGTTGACGTTGAGCTCAGTCAGGTTTATTCGTGGGGCGATGACATCATATTGTAAGCCCCGCCCACAAGGCATTTGGACGCGAGCAAGATCTCTCAATTAACCGACCCTGTTCGTGTTTTCCCGGCAAGCGCGCCGCTTCCCCTCTCGCGCTCCCTAACACACGACGACAGCGAAAGGTCAGCACCCCGCCGGCTTCACATCGGGGGGGTGGGCGGGGGTGATGTAAGGGCGTTGCCACGGTAACGCACAGCCCACGCCGGATGCGTTTTGTGGCAGATAAACGGGGGCCAGAGACCTGTAGAGCAGGGGTCAACAACCTTTTTGAAAGCAAGAGCTACTTCTGGGGTACTGATTAATGCCAAGGGCTACCAGTTTGATACACACTTTAATAAATTGCCAGAAATAGCCAATTTGCTCAATTTACCTTTAATAAAAGCCTCATAAAAATTGCACTAGCAGAGCTGCCGTTATTTCCTGTGTTCCTTAATTTAGCACAAACATCATCATCATGTTTTGTTGACTTGCAAATCAACAGTGCATGATGATGTTTCTGGGCCTGTTGAAGTCTAGCATAAATTTGCAAATCAACAATACATTATTTGCCAATTTCCATTAGACTTCAGCAGGCCCACAAACATCATCATCATGTATTGTAGACTTGCAAAGTTCTGCTGGAGTCAAGCAGGCCCACAAACATCATCAGTATGTGTTGTTTACTTGCACATTTCCGCTAGACTTCAGCAGGCCCACAAACATCCTCATCATGTATTGTAGACTTGCAAAGTTCTGCTGGACTCAAGCAGGCCAACAAACATCATAATCATTAATTGTTTACTTGCAAAGTTCTGCTGGAGTTAAGCAGGCCCACAAACATCATCATCATTAATTGTTGACTTGCAAAGTTCTGTTGGAGTCAAGCAGGCCCACAAACATCATAATCATTAATTGTTTACTTGCAAAGTTCTGCTGGAGTCCAGCAGGCCCACAAACATCATAATCATTAATTGTTTACTTGCAAAGTTCTGCTAGAGTCAAGCAGGCCCACAAACATCATCATCATGTATTGTTTACTTGCAAAGTTCTGCTAGAGTCAAGCAGGCCCACAAACATCATCATCATGTATTGTTTACTTGCAAAGTTCTGCTGGAGTCCAGCAGGCCCACAAACATCATAATCATTCATTGTTGACTTGCAAAGTTCTGCTGGAGTCCAGCAGGCCCACAAACATCATCATCATGTATAGTAGACTTGCAAAGTTCTGCTGGAGTCAAGCAGGCCCACAAACCTCATCATGTATTGTTGACTTGCAAAGTTCTGCTGGAGTCAAGCAGGCCCACAAACATCATCATCATGTATTGTTGACTTGCAAAGTTACGACTTCTTGACTGGCTGAGAGCTAAAAGTGCTTCCATGTAAGTTCCCTCCACAGCGGAGTGGACACTTCTTCTTCTTCTTCTGTGATCTCCTCGTTGCCTCAAACTCAGCGGCGGCGTTGTACTTTATTTTAAATATTTATTTGCATCCGGCGCTCCCAGTTTGCCCTTTAGCTCATTTGCATTTGTGTTTTATTCCGCCCACACGTGCATGAATATGGATGCTTTGTATTCTTTTCCTGGGTGTCACTGATTCGCTGCCTCTTCAGCCCCTTCACTGAATAAAAATGGGATTTATTTTGCCATCTCGCCCGCCCGCCGCCCGCCAGCACACACGCTAATGGCGGCATAAAGTGCGACGCTCGCGGTCATTCAGGCTTCTTCTGCCGCTACTTCTCCTTGCATACAGAGTTTCCTGTTTACCGTCTTCACCATTTGGACTTTTTTTATTTGGCTCCAGAAATCCACCAAAGCCTCCGAACCCTTTTGTTTGAACAGGGGAGGGACATAAAAGCCCGGCGACTTAGACTTTGAGGACGGGGGCGTCCAACCGAGCGGAGCAGGATTTGACATTTTCCGTGCCAACCGACTCAGGCTGAATTTGCTTCCTTTGTTATTTATTTTTATTTCACGACTTTGCCTTCGTCTGCTCCGGTTTGGGATGATGGCAGAATAAAGACGAATGAAGGAAGGAGCCGTCTTTAAAAATATATCTTGTTTTTAATTTAACGGGCATGACATTGCGTTAAATAAAAAAAAAATTTAAAAATTATATATATATATTTATGTATATTATTTTTTATTTTTTATTTAACGGGCATGACATTGTGAGCAGCACGGTGGGAGAGGGGATAGTGCGTCTGCCTCAATACGAAGGTCCTGAGTAGTTCTGAGTTCAATCCCGGGATCAGGTACTCCGGTCTCCTCCCACCTCCAAAAACATGCACCCGGGGATAGGCCCCTCCCACCTCCAAAGACATGCACCTGGGGATAGGCCCCTCCCACCTCCAAAGACATGCACCTGGGGATAGGCCCCTCCCACCTCCAAAGACATGCATCTGGGGATAGGCCCCTCCCACCTCCAAAGACATGCACCAGGGAATAGGCCCCTCCCACCTCCAAAGACATGTACCTGGGGATAGGCCCCTCCCACCTCCAAAGACATGCACCTGGGGATAGGCCCCTCCCACCTCCAAAGACATGCATCTGGGGATAGGCCCCTCCCACCTCCAAAGACATGCACCTGGGGATAGGCCCCTCCCACCTCCAAAGACATGCACCTGGGGATAGGCCCCTCCCACCTCCAAAGACATGGACATGGGGATAGGCCCCTCCCACCTCCAAAGACATGCATCTGGGGATAGGCCCCTCCCACCTCCAAAGACATGCACCAGGGAATAGGCCCCTCCCACCTCCAAAGACATGTACCTGGGGATAGGCCCCTCCCACCTCCAAAGACATGCACCTGGGGATAGGCCCCTCCCACCTCCAAAGACATGCATCTGGGGATAGGCCCCTCCCACCTCCAAAGACATGCACCTGGGGATAGGCCCCTCCCACCTCCAAAGACATGCACCTGGGGATAGGCCCCTCCCACCTCCAAAGACATGCACCTGGGAATAGGCCCCTCCCACCTCCAAAGACATGTACCTGGGGATAGGCCCCTCCCGCCTCCAAAGACATGCACCTGGGGATAGGCCCCTCCCACCTCCAAAGACATGCACTTGGGGATAGGCCCCTCCCACCTCCAAAGACATGCACCTGGGGATAGGCCCCTCCCACCTCCAAAGACATGCATCTGGGGATAGGCCCCTCCCACCTCCAAAGACATGCACCAGGGAATAGGCCCCTCCCACCTCCAAAGACATGTACCTGGGGATAGGCCCCTCCCACCTCCAAAGACATGCACCTGGGGATAGGCCCCTCCCACCTCCAAAGACATGCATCTGGGGATAGGCCCCTCCCACCTCCAAAGACATGCACCTGGGGATAGGCCCCTCCCACCTCCAAAGACATGCACCTGGGGATAGGCCCCCCCCACCTCCAAAGACATGCACCTGGGGATAGGCCCCTCCCACCTCCAAAGACATGGACATGGGGATAGGCCCCTCCCGCCTCCAAAGACATGCACCTGGGGATAGGCCCCTCCCACCTCCAAAGACATGCACTTGGGGATAGGCCCCTCCCACCTCCAAAGACATGCACCGGGGGATAGGTGGATGTCTTTGTCACCATGCTGCCGTTTTAGCCACTTCTAAATCACTAATCCTTGTCGCCATGGCAACAAATAAAGTATGTTTCTTACAAGTAATATTATCACTGGAGGACGAGGAACAGCTAAACATGCTTCACTACACACCGTTTCTCACCGGCGTCACCATGTAAACGGGGGCGGTATAGCTCGGTTGGTAGAATGGCCGTGCCAGCAACTTGAGAGTTCCAGGTTCGATCTCCACTTCCGCCATCCTCGTCACTGCCGTTGTGTCCTCGGGCCGGACATGTTGCCCACCTGCTCCCAGTGACACCCACACTGGTTTCAATGTAGATATTAGGTTTCACTATGTAAACGCGCTTTGAGTCACTAGAGAAAAGCGCTATATAAATATAATTCACTTCTGGTGGATCCACACCTGACATCCACTGCAATGATACCGGAGCATCTGTCTGCTCCGGTTTAGTCAGGCCTGGGTCAGAAATAGAACTCGGTTGCAGAGGTGGAGGTTAATCCGGCAGTCTTTTATTTTGAAAAGTTCACTTTTCACCTCTCGAGTCAGGGCAGTACAACAACAACTAGGCGAAAAAGGTCAACAAACCCGAAAAATCACTCCGAAAAGGAGGAAACAAAACGATCTATCTCTAAGTCCACTAGCCAGGAATATGACGATGAACTTTAAACAACAAAAGGAGGGAAAAACAAGGGCCTGTGGAGCTTCTACACTTATTTTTATCTCCAGAGATAATTAACAAAAGGTCACTCAAAAAAGAGACGCTAAAAGTAAACTTAAAACTTAACAAAAATTCCAAGTACTAAAATGGAAATTCAGGATGTGGATAGCAAGACGAGACGAGGCTGGAGGAACAAAGGGAGGCATGGGCTTATAAGAGACATGGGGGACAGGTCAGGGATGACGTCAGACTGACAAGGAAGGGCAGGAGAGAGGAGAGTTACTGTACATTTCAAAGTAAAACATGAAATTCACAAGACACAAACAACATCCCTCAGCGTGGAATAAAGACAAATAAACATCAAAATGTTTCCATCCCGCCTTGTTTGCCACATCCGGCGACAGACCCCCTGCTGCTGCCTCCCGTGGACCAGGATGGAGACGGGCGGGCGAGCACCAAGGAGCGGCGTGCTGGGGGTCGTTAAGCAAATTGTATCGACACGTGCCGCCAGTAATTGACTGCACGGCCGCCGCGAGGTGACAAATAAAAACCTGTCGGAGTCGACGACTTCATTTGTCATTTGCAAGAGAGAGAGAGAGAGAGAGAGAGAGAGAGAGAGAGAGCTGGGCAAATACAAACCCTGTTTCCATGTGAGTTGGGAAATTGCGTTTGATGTAAATATAAACAGAATACAATGATTTGCAAATCCTTTTCAAGCCATATTCAGTTGAATATGCTACAAAGACAACATATTTGATGTTCAAACTCATAAACTTGTTTTTTTTTTTGCAAATAATCATTAACGTGACAAAGAAGTTGGGAAAGGTGGCAATAAATACTGATAAAGTTGAGGAATGCTCATCAAACTCTTATTTGGAACATCCCACCAGGTGTGCAGGCTAATTGGGAACAGGTGGGTGCCATGATTGGGTATAAAAACAGCTTCCCAAAAAAAATGCTCAGTCTTTCACAAGAAAGGATGGGGCGAGGTACACCCCTTTGTCCACAACTGCGTGAGCAAATAGTCAAACAGTTTAAGAACAACCTTTCTCAAAGTGCAATTGCAAGAAATTGAGGGATTTCAACATCTACGCTCCATAATATCATCAAAAGGTTCAGAGAATCTGGAGAAATCACTCCACGTAAGCGGCATGGCCGGAAATCAACATTGAATGACCGTGACCTTCCATCCCTCAGGTGACACTGTATCAAAAACCGACATCAATCTCTAAAGGATATCACCACATTTGCTCAGGAACACTTTATAAAACCACTGTCACTAAATACAGTTGGTCGCTACATCTGTAAGTGCAAGTTAAAGCTCTACTACTCAAAGCGAAAGCCATTTATCAACAACACCCAAAAACGCCACCAGCTTCTCTGGGCCCAAGAACATCTAAGATGGACTGATGCAAAGTGTAAAAGCGTTCTGTGGTCTGACAAGTCCACATTTCAAATTGTTTTTGGAAATATTCAACATTGTGTCATCCGGACCAAAAGGGAAACGAACCATCCAGACTGTTATCGACGCAAAGTTGAAAAGCCAGCATGTGTGATGGTATGGGGGTGCATTAGTGCCCAAGGCATGGGTAACTTACACATCTGTGAAGGCACCATTAATGCTGAAAGGTACATACAGGTTATGGAACAACATATGCTGCCATCTAAGCACCGTCTTCTTCATGGACGCCCCTGCTTATTTCAGCAAGACAATGCCAAGCCACATTCAGCACGTGTTACAACAGCGTGGCTTCGTAAGAAAAGAGTGCGGGTACTTTCCTGACCCGCCTGCAGTCCAGACCTGTCTCCCATGGAAAATGTGTGGCGCATTATGAAGCGTAAAATACGACAGCGGAGACCCTGGACTGTTGAAGGACTGAAGCTTTACATAAAACAAGAATGGGAAAGAATTCCACTTTCAAAACTTCAACAATTAGTTTTCTTCAGTTCCCAAACGTTTATTGAGTGTTGTTAAAAGAAAAGGTGATGTAGCACAGTGGTGAACATGCCCTTTCCCAACTACTTTGGCACGTGTTGCAGCCATGAAATTCTAATTTGATTATTATTTGCAAAAATAAAATAGAGTTTATGAGTTTGAACATCAAATATGTTGTCTTTGTAGCATATTCAACTGAATATGGCTTGAAAAGGATTTGCAAATCTTTGTATTCTGTTTATATTTACATCGAACACAATTTCCCAACTCTTATGGAAACGGGGTTTGTAAATGTTTCCCCTTCCAACTTCATGTGGGATTCATGAAATGAGTCCAAATTCACAAGTTTTGTTGTAAACGATGCTACATGTGTACAGAATTAAAAGCTAGTACACCAGTTGAGGAAAATGAGGAAATTGCATTAACAACATCATGTAATTGGATTTTCAATCAATCAATCAATCAATGTTTATTTATATAGCCCCAAATCACAAATGTCTCAAAGGACTGCACAAATCATTACGACTACAACATCCTCGGAAGAACCCACAAAAGGGCAAGGAAAACTCACACCCAGTGGGCAGGGAGAATTCACATCCAGTGGGACGCCAGTGACAATGCTGACTATGAGAAACCTTGGAGAGGACCTCAGATGTGGGCAACCCCCCCCCCCCTCTAGGGGACCGATATGACTATTTATTGCATCTTCTGATAGCTTGACATTTTACACCAATAAGAGCATTTTAAAACTCTGCCAGACTTACACCTATTTGACCGATGAACATTATCACATCATTTATTCAGAAATGATAAATCACGACAAATGAAGAACAGCAACATGTAAGTGTGGAAAAAACAAAAAACATTATGATTTGTATGTTTTCAGATTGTGCTTGTTGTATTTGTCTTAAACAAAGAAAACAATCCGAAGTTGTTGTTATTTTTAAGTTATCATGCCGTGATTTTACCAGTGTGGCCCACTTGGGACTATATTTTCCTTTTTGTGGCCCCTGGGGTTAAATGAGTTTGACACCCCTGGGTTAGAGTGTCCGCCCTGAGATGGGTAGGTTGCAGAGGTGGGTAGTAACGCGCTACATTTACTCCGTTACATCTACTTGAGTAACTTTTGGGATAAATTGTACTTCTAAGAGTAGTTTTAATGCAACATACTAGTACTTTTACTTGAGTATATTTATAGAAAAGAAACGCTACTTTTACTCCGCTCCGTTTATTTACATTCAGCTCGCTACTCGCTACTTTTTTTTATCGATCTGTTAATGTTCGTTTTGTTTTTTTAAAGTAGGAACTACGCAATACGCATGCCTGCGTTTCACCTATCAAATGCAGTCACTGGTGACGTTGGACCAATCAAACAGAGCCAGGCGGTCACGTGACCTTCACACGTAGAACCCGACTTAAACAAATTGAAAAACTTATTGGGGTGTTACCATTTAGTGGTCAATTGTACGAAATATGTACTGTACTGTGCAATCTACTAATAAAAGTTTCAACCAATCAATCAAAAGTGTAAAGGAAAAATGACACATTTTATTTCAACCGTACTTCCCATCAAAAGCCTAAAGATTGATCACACAGTTCCTGTCTTCACAATAAAAGCGCCGCTCCATTGCGCCTGCGCTAACAAAATAAGAGTCTCCGAAAGCCAGTGCAAACAAGCGAGCAAGTTAGGAGTTTGCCGCCAATGTATTTCTTGTAAAGTGTATAAAAACGAATATGGAAGCTGGACAAATAAGATGCCAAAAACCAACGACTTCCATGTGGTATTAGACAGAAAAGAGGAACTTTTTTTCTCCTCCATTTGAAAAAGTGGATGTTATCAGCACTATACTGTCTGATTCCAATCAATGCAAGTCATCAGAATCAGGTAATACACCAACTTATATTCTTGTCTTCATGAAAGATAGGAATCTATATGTTAAACATGCATGTATATTCATTAAAACACCTTTAACATGTCAACGAAAACGGCAAAATGAATAAATATAAATTATATACTGTATATATAAAGATATAAAGATATATATATATATATAAATATATATATATATATATATATATATATATATATATATGAGATATGTGTGTGTATGTATATATGAGGTAGATCACCTCGACTTAGTGATTTATTAAGTAATTGATTAACGTTGAAAAACTTATTGGGGTGTTACCATTTAGTCGTCAATTGTACAGAATAAGTACTGTACTGTGCAATCTACTAATACAAGTTTCAATCAATCAATCAATCAATCAATCAATCAATGCCTACTGAGCCTACGGTGCTGTTAAGTTATTGTGGCTCAATGTGCCTTAATTTTTTTTTATTTTGATGTACTATTATTTAATATATATTATTGTTTTAGTTGCTTAAGACATATTCCTAGCTCTGAATTTGCTTGTTGCTATTTTTATGTTTTTGTGCATTATTTGTTGCCGTAATCATTAAACAAACAGGTTACTCAGTACTTGAGTAGTTTTTTCACAACATACTTTTTACTTTTACTCAAGTAAATATTTGGGTGACTACTCCTTACTTTTACTTGAGTAATAAATCTCTAAAGTAACAGTACTCTTACTTGAGTACAATTTCTGGCTACTCTGCCCACCTCTGGTAGGTTGTGAGTTCAAACTCCGGCCGAGTCGTACCAAAGACTATAAAAATGGGAGCCATTACCTCCCTGCTTGGCACTCAGCATCAAGGCTGGGGATTGGGGGTTAAATCACCAAAAATGATTCCCGGGCGCGGCCACCGCTGCTGCTCACTGCTCCCCTGGATGGGTTAAATGCAGAGAATAATTTCGCCACACCTAGTGAGTGTGTGTGACTATCCTTGCTACTTTAATTAGAACTTAACCTAAGTTAAGTGTTCTGATTTCCTCGACTCGACTTTGTCGTTTTTGAATAACCCTACTATAGGGTCCTATTTCACGCCTCGCTCTTTAGAGTCCCGGTCGTGGTCTCAGTCTTGTTTTTGGTCTGTGTGGTTCCAGTGGTTGAGTCTTTAGCGGCGCGCCCGTGAGGACCATTAAGTGGCGAGTTCACGGCCCGCTGCGCAGCCAAAATATGGAAATTGGGGTTTTGGTGCTTGAACAGGGATCACTTCCCCCAGCCCGCCCCCGCCCCGCCCCCCCGCGCGGCCCCACAGTGTTCCTATCTAATGGGGCGGGGAATATTAGCCTTTTACTCTTCTGCTGATACGCCTGTTGGTTTAAAGCCATCTGCCCCGCCCTCGGTTGTTAAATCGACCCTCGTCCCCCCCCCCCGCTCCAAGGCCTGCTAAAGCAGCCATTGAAAGAAGCGAGCCTTCGCTGCAACCGTTTACTCTGCCCCGCCTCCTTTTCAATCCGGTGGTCACTAATACCATGCATGGACACATACCTACAGGAAGTGTGGGGGGGGTTTGCACAGGTCGATACATGCAATCATACCATTAACAGTCGTGGGGACTGGGGGGGTGAACGGTACGAGGGGTGAGGGGCACTTGCAGGTGCATGAAATAAATTGAAATAGGCGTGAAGGTGCATCTTTTTGCCGGCGAGGGTTCTACACGACCCCCCTTTATGTGTGTGTGTGTGTTGTTATCAGAATGTTGGCTCTTCTGTGCCCCCCCACACCCCCACACACACACCCCACCCCTCCCCTGAGGATCAGTGGAGCTGCACCGCTTTCAAATGAAAATAAATGAGAGGCAGTGACCGCCTCTGCCCGGTTCCCACTTTAATGAGGAAAAGGATCAGCGGGGGGGGGATTGGAAAGTGCCGGAGAGATTGGTCCGAGTTTGGCGACGAAGGGACAGAAGGACGGATGCGGGGTTGGGGTCGGGTGGGGGATTGGGGGGGGTCGTGATGAATGGAGGGTCTCTCTCTGGCGGCGGCGGCCAATTACAGTTGGAGCGCGCCGATGCGCCGCAGGTGGAGCAGCGAGAGACCCCCACCCCATCCCACCCCCACCCACCCCTCCCATTTGCATGGAGAGATGAAATCACATTACAGCCAGGAGGAGCTCGGGGGGCTGGGGGGGGGGGGGGGGGGTCCTCATTGTGATACATGTAAAGATGGAACATTCCATTATGTGCTCCATTTGGCTCCATGAGAGATGTTCCTGCTCACCTGGGAGGTGAGGTGTTGCTATGCTAACGACTTTTGACGCCACATCTGTGTGTGTGTGTGTGTGTGTATGTGTGTGTGTGTGTGTGTGTGTGTGTGTGTGTGTGTGTGTGTGTGTGTGTGTGTAGTATCGCGGTACTAGTATAGTATCGCATTACTAAAACGGTACTATACATGTTTGAAAAGTACCAGTTCGTCGTCACGTGATGACATTGCTGGTTTTTAGGAGCATGTTGGGCAGCGCACACACACAGAGTACTTACAAGCAGACACGGCGTGTAGACAGAAAAGGGAGAATGGACGCATTTTGGTGTAAAAAAGTCAAGATAATGGTGAAGGTACAACACTGAAACACACTCAGGAAGAGGGCTACATGGCAACAAAAAATTCAGTTTCTTACAAGTGGCATTATCACTGGAGGAGGAGGAATAGCTAAACATGCTCTCACCGGCGTCAAAATGTAAACAAACCCCATCCACTGTAATGATACCAAGTACAAGAGCATATCTAGTTGACACTATTATATCTATATTTTTTATAGTCACAAAATCTTTCTTTTTTAAATTCATATTATATAGTTATAAAGTCAGTAAATATGTCCCTGGACACATGAGGACTTTGAACATGACAAATGTATGATCCTGTAACTACTGTAAATGTGTGGTATCATCCAAAACTAATGTCAAGTATCAAACAAGAGAAGAATAAGTGATTATTACATTTTAACAGAAGTGTAGATAGAACATGTTCAAACAGGAAACAGCGCGACACCTACCCTTTATATCAGTATTTCTTAACTATATCACTATTGGTTTATTAGCTATTATATTTTATTGTATGATCCTGTACATAGAAGTGTAGATAGAACATGTTAAAAGAGAAAATAATCAGATATTAACAGTAAATGAACAAGTAGAATAATAATCCATTTTTACAGTTTGTCCCTCATAATGTGTATAAAATAATAGGTGTATAAATGACACAATATGTTAATGCAGACTAATTAGGAGTCTTTGTTTGTTTACTTCGTACTAAAAGGATCCCCCTCTGCCCCCGCCTCCATTATCCTGTCTCCTGACTCCGCCCACTCAGGAAACGCTCGCCCACTTGGGCTCAAATGCTGCTTTTTGCTGCTCTAAATTATTCACGAGTGCTTAAATATTAACGTGCGAACAGGCCATATTTAGATTCTCGCTCCCTCATCTTTGACTCCGCCCCCTTGCTGGCTTCTAAGTGATACATTTGTTGTTGAGGCACCTGTATATATACTTACATCATGTATATATTACATGTTGTTATGAATGTTAATAGATATTACATGTATACTTACATCATGTATATATTACATGTTATTATGAATGTTAATAGATATTACATGTATACTTACATCATGTATATATTACATGTTATTATGAATGTTAATAGATATTACATATATACTTACATCATGTATATATTACATGTTATTATGATGTTACTACATGACATATATACTCACCGTCCCTATCAATGTTACTAGATACTACATATATACTTACATCATGTATATATCACATGTTATTATGAATGTTACTAGATACTACATATATACTTACATCATGTATATATTACATGTTATTATCAATGTTACTACATGACATATATACTTACATCATGTATATTTTACATGTTATTATGAATGTTAATAGATATTACATATATACTTACATCATGTATATATTACATGTTTTTATGACTGTTAACAGATATTACATTTATACTTACATCATGTATATATTACATGTTATTATGAATGTTACTACATGACATATATACTTACATCAGGTATATATTACATGTTATTATGACTGTAAAGAGGTATTACATAAATACTTACATCATGTATATATTACATGTTATTATGAATGTTAATAGATATTACATATATACTTACATCATGTATATATTACATGTTATTATGATGTTACTACATGACATATATACTCACCGTCCCTATCAATGTTACTAGATACTACATATATACTTACATCATGTATATATCACATGTTATTATGAATGTTACTAGATACTACATATATACTTGCATCATGTATATATTACATGTTATTATCAATGTTACTACATGACATATATACTTACATCATGTATATTTTACATGTTATTATGAATGTTAATAGATACTACATATATACTTACATCATGTATATATTACATGTTATTATGAATGTTACTAGATATTACATATATACTTACATCATGTATATATTACATGTTATTATGAATGTTACTAGATACTACATATATACTTACATCATGTATATTTACATGTTGTTATGAATGTTACTACATGACATATATACTTACATCATGTATATATTACATGTTATTATGAATGTAAGTAGATACTACATATGTACTTATATCATGTACATGTTATTATGAATGTTACTACATGACATATATACTTACATCATGTATATATTACATGTTATTATGAATGTTACTACATGACATATATACTTACATCATGTATATATTACATGTTATTATGAATGTTACTATATACTAAATATGTACTTATATCATGTTGATATTTAATGTTATTACATATGTTACTAGATACTACATATATACTTACATCATCCGTTGAACTGGAGAACACAACATTTTTCTTGGTGGTTTTTTTGTAAAATCTTGCCCTCGTTTGCCCTTTTTCGAGGAACACCGAAGAAAGTGTTACACTTTTCGCGTTTTGAACAGACTAAAATAACGCAAGCACAGCGCATTTTTCTTGGAGAAAGGCAACATGCTAGCTAGCATTTGAGTCTCACGTTAGATTAATTACGACCTATCAGCAGCGTAACTACGTGGTGTCCAAACACCACGTAGCTCCACCCCCTTCTGAAGTCAGTGTCAAGGCGTGCAAAGAGTTGCTATAGCGACATCCAGTGGACACGTTTGGAACAGCGCTGTCTTTCTTTCAAAAGTGTCATCTTATTTGTGTACTTTGCAAACTCATCAAGCTGTTTGTCCTGCTTGAGATGGAGTTTAGTTGTAAGCCACTGGAGGGCAGTATGATGCTCAAGTCTGCGTTGGCATTTCCCCCAACAAATCATCCCACGGTCCTTGAACACAACACAATCCTTTATCCCAAATCAGTGTATTTTCCAGTGACTTGATGCAGAACACTCACAATACGTGGAACATGGCAGTAATATGCAATGTTGTCAGCGAATCTAAACACGCTCGTTACCGCTTTTTTTTCTTTCCCTCCCCGATTATTTCCCCAAACATGTCGACAGAGGCTCATATTTCACGCCGGATTAACGCGGCGCCACGCTAATTACATATTAAAACGGCTTCACCTTTCTTTCGCCGCGTTTCAGGTGGCGGCGTCCAAAATTGCCGGCGTTTGACGGATTTGAGAGAGGAGCAAACAGGAGGGAAGGATTTGTTTGGCAGGGAGGAAGCAAATGGGGAGATTATTTGTGACAACAACCCTTCAGACATGACGTGGCCGCACACTCGCTTGTGGAAAAGCAAACTCCATTTTTTTTTTTGGGCGTCTAGAAATAGGTACCTTTCGCATTTGAACCGATACTGGTACCTGGATGTGGATATTGGTACCATTATGATAACTTTGCCCTTGTCCAGTTGTAGGATTGTCCCGATACCAGTCTTTTGGTACCGGTACTGGTACCAAAAATGTATTTTGACACTTTTTGATACTTTTCTTAATAAAGGGGAGCACTAAAAATGTCATTATTGTCTTTATTGGAACAAAAACATGTTAGTGTACATGTCATTTAGTCCTTAAATAAAATGTTGAACATACTAGACAACTTGTCTTTTAGTAGCTAGAACAGCCGAATAGCTAGAACTAGTATGCATATATCTAAAAAAAAAAGAGATAGACTTTTTTAAAAGGAAGGGTTTTTAAGCCTTTTTTAAAAGCATTCACAGTCTGTGGCGCAGTCAGGTGGTCAGGGAGTGCGTTCCACAGACTGGGAACGGCGGTGCAGATAGCACCGGTCTCCCATTATTCGTAGCTTTGTCTTCGGAGGTTGGAGGGGGTTAGCCTGTCCGGAGTGGAGGTGTCATGTGGAGGATTTGGGGGTAAGCAGAAACTTTTTCTGTCCATTGGCTTCCTGGAAGCTTTTAGACGAACAAAGCCCCGCTGCTCTTTAGGGTTGTCCCCATACCAATATTATTATTAGTAATTATTACCATACTTTTCTAAATAAAAGGGGCCACAAAAAATGTCATTATTGTCTTTATTGTGACAAAAATGTTAGTGTAGATGAAACATATGTTTATTATTGTCATTTAGTCCTTAAATAAAATGTTGAACATACTAGACAACTTGTCTTTTAGTAGTAAATAAACAAACAAAGACTCCTAATTAGTCTGCAGTAACATATTGTGTCATTTATACACCTATTATTTTCTACACAATATGAGGGACAAACTGTAAAAAGCGTTTATTCATCTATTTCTTCATTTACTGTTAATATCTGCTTATTTTTTCTTTTAACATGTTCTATCTACACTTCTGTTAAAATGTAATAATCACTTATTTGTTTCTTCTTTGATACTTGACAATAGTTTTGGATGATACCACACATTTAGGTATCGATCTGATACCAAGTAGTTACAGGATAATTTATTATTCATATTCAAAGTCCTCATGTGTCCAGGGACGTATTTACTAACTTCATAAACATAATATGAAATTTAAAAAAAGAAGATTTTGTGTCGATAACAAATATCAATGTAATCATAGTAGTATCGATTAGATACATTCTTGTACTTGGTATCATTACAGTGGATGTCAGGTGTAGATCCACCCATGTCATTTGTTTACATAATGACGCCGGTGACCTATTGTATCCTCCTACGCTGTGTAGTGAAGCATGTTTAACTATTCCTCATCCTCCAGTGATAATAGTACTTGTAAGAAACTTACTTTATTTGTCGCCACAGAGTCCGAAATTAGTGATTTAGAAGTACCTAGAACACTGTAGACTACGACGCGCCGTCATACCTGTTTAAAAAAAAAGGCAGGAGGGGTTCTTTTTAGAGGTGGTATAGTACCGAATATGATTCATTACTATACCGGTAATAAACTAGTACCGGTATACCGTACAATACTATCTAGTTGTTACATCTTGGTTTATATGAATCACATTTCTGAGTCTCATATGCAAGTCTTTGCATGCAAGATGGCAGCAGTCCTCTTTTCCTTTAAGTTAAGCGCGCCGGTCGAGTTTAATGTTGCGCCCTTCAAAGTGTATATACTGTAAGTATTGCACTTATCACCAGCTGTTTTATTGTTACGTGCATCACCGTTTTAGTTTGAGGCGTTGAACTCGCCAGGAAAATCAGTCATGCTCATCGGTGGCATATATATATATATGTATATATATTATATATATATATGGCGAAGCCTGTGTAAATTAGCATCTAGCTAGCGCCATTTGGAAAAGTGGAGTCTTACTTTACATTTGAGCATGTTCTATCAGGCATGCTTGCTTTGTTGGCATTGAAAATTGTACAAATTGTACCATTACCCAGAGGCAGTTTGGCAGAGTACACTTTGAGCGCCGCTTGAGGGATTGTTTCTTCGTCAAATGTTTCAGCCGGTGGACATGCTTTCACTAGCAGGTTCTTCTTTATTTTCTTTCATGTTTCTCTCTTGTCTTCATGTGTCTTTTTTTTTTTTTTTTACCTTTTCTGCCCATGTGGAGCTGAGATAGGCTCCGGCACCTCCTACGACATCGTAAGGGACAAACGGTAGGAAATGGATGGATGGATGGGTTCAAACCGCTGTGATTGCGAATTTTGTGCTGCTTATAATACTTTGTTTTAATGGATTTTTTAAATCTACTCTGCCACCACATAATTTCCCCCATTGTTGGATAAAAAAGTCTATTGTTGTGTACGGGGGGAGTAGACGGCACAGACAACAAGGGTGCATTATGATACTATGTTTTGTATACATATATATATATATATATATAATATTTTTTTTCTTTACAGTATATATATATATATATGTAAAATAACAAACTATAGTATAACTAAACTAGGGGGAATGGAGTGTGACGAATCCAAAGTATGTGTGTGTGTGTGGTGATTAGCCGGTGATTTTTACCTGTAGTGTTGAGTGACAGGCGGAGGATCAAGAGGTATAAGGCAAAGCTTGGAGGTTCCGTGAGCAGGCAGAAAGTAGGGGCTGTAGCAAAGCGTCAAAGTTCCGTGTCCAGGCGGAAAGTCGAGATCCAAAGCGGCAGCCGAGGAAGCAGAGGGAATACGGGAAGACGGCTTACTGTACACGAACAGAAGACTACGTTCTGGCCCGGAACGCAGGTCTGCACCGGCTTAAAAAGGCCAGGAAAATTATCAACGACAGGTGCGCTGATTGCTGATTGATTGCAGCTGCTTGCTGCCGCCGGAGTAACGCGTGCAGGAGATGAGCGGCTGTGGGCGTGACATCTAACTTATCTTAATACTGGCGGAATTTGCTCGGGTTATGTAGAGGCAGGACCAGAATACTCCAGCATCCCACTCCCCCATGCATCCTCTTTTTCTTCCCTGACCCAGATAGTCTTCCAGGAGGAGCCTAGCTCATTATAGGACTAGAGTGCCCCCCCACAGAGGGAGAAGTGGGCCAACCTGGAAGACTTGTGTTCCTGCACAGGATCCCATCCATCCATTTTCTACCACTTGTCGCGGGGGGGGGTCACTGGAGCCTATCTCAGCTGCATTCGGGCGGAAGGCGGCGTACACCCTGGACAAGTCGCCGAGGATCCCAAGTGGACAAAAAAACAAACCATGTTGGCAATCTTCATACTTGCCAAAACTCCCGATTTTCCCGGGAGCGTCTCGAATTTCAGTGCCCCCGCCCGAAAATCTCCCAGGGCAACCATTTTACGAATTTCTCCCCTTTAACGTCCGCATGCTGTCCTCAGTCGCGTCCGCGTTCCCTCCATATAAACAGCGTGCCGGCCCGGTCACAAATCCAACACCCTCGACACAAATCCCATAAAGTTGATGGAAGGATGGGCAGTGCCTGAGAGCTGCAGCCTGCCACCATGGCCCCTCACTCCCCCCCCCCCCCTTCTTACTCAATATCTCGGGATGTACATTGTAATATGTTTATGTCCTTTACTATGGAGGTTTATTCCCACTCCAGACTGGATTACAATTTAAATTGTATTTTTTTACTCATCCTTCCCTATCGTTGACCTTTTTCCCCATTTTTTTTGTGTCGACCCATCAGCGTTCCTGTTCTGTAACCCTGCACACTGTTTGTCTCATCCTGGACGGGTTTGTGCTGAAAACAAAGTTGAAGACCTATCCTATCCTATCCTACATAACTTCTATGGCTTTTGGAACTCAGTGCACACACAACAATCCCTCTGGATTCGATAAGGAATCGGTTTGATAAGAGGATTTGCTAATGGCATCGACATCCATAATTTCTTAACGAACATCATCCCTATCCTTCTTTTATATATAGTGTGTGAATGTGAGTCTGAATGTTGTCTGTCTATCTGTGTTGGCCCTGCGATGAGGTGGCGACTTGTCCAGGGTGTACCCCGCCTTCCGCCCGATTGTAGCTGAGATAGGCGCCAGCGCCCCCCGCGACCCCGAACGGGAATAAGCGGCAGAAAATGGATGGATGGATATATGTGTATATATCCATCCATCCATCCATTTTCTACTGCTCGTCCCGTTCGGGGTCCCGGTGGGTTGCTGGAGCCTATTTCAGCTGCATTCGGGCGGAAGGCGGCGTACACCCTGGACAAGTCGCCACCTCATAGCGGGGCCAACACAGATAGACAGACAACATTCACACTCATATATATATACATATTTGTATTATATATATATATATATATATATCGTATTTCCTTGAATTTAAAACCTCTTCCCACCCCTGCGCTTACCAAAGGCATGCGGTAAAAGTAAGCATGTGCTAATTATTTTAAAACCTCTTCTCACTCCGGCACTTACCAAAGGCATGCAGTAAAACCTTTGAGTTTGATGTAAGCTTGGACCTTAAATCCCACTGAATAGCTCGTAATCTTCTTCCCTTTATGCGATTTCAAATGACCGGTATTGAAATCAGCCTCCTCCATTTGGAAAATGATGACAGGGGAAGTGTGACGAGTTTGACCAGGCGGTAATACTAAGCAGGCGCAAATTATTTTGCGAAGCGAGTTTGACCCAGGGCAGGCGCATACTATATACCCGGCGGCAATTCAACGAAATACGGTGTGTGTGTGTGTGTGTGTGTGTGTGTGTGTGTATATATAATATATATATATATATATATATATATATATATATATATATATATATATATATATATATATATATATATATATAATATATATATATATATATATATATATTATATATATATACATATATATATATATCCCTAATTCTGAGGTCTCAAGGTGGGCAAGTAAGGCAATCTCTGATGGGGAAGCTGTGTTAATAGAGGGGCGTGGCCTGTGATGATGGTAGGCGGATCCTATGTGAGACTAAGTGGCGGCGGAGACACGCCCCCACAGAGGAAATCACTTCCGCCCGGACCGGAGGAGCGTCGTCCTCGCAGAGGGAGACAGCGAGGCGGAGTTGCGAGGAAGGAGAAGAGAGGAGAATGTGAAAGTGTTTCTTTCCCCGCGGAGAAAGCCAGTGTGTGTCGGGTGCTCTCCTCCACGCACCTGTCCCCGGGACCACCGCGGTGCGCCATGACTTCCTCTTACGGTGTGGACTTCCTGCCGACATGATGGCAGACAGCCGCCTGCTGCTTCCCGCCGACGCAATGTGAGTTTTCTCTTCTCTTGTTGTTGTTTTTTTTTTTTTTTTTTACAGCCTTGGCGTTTTTTTATTTATTTATTTAATTAATTAATTTATTTTATTTTCTTCACGTGCGCTACGCCCCCAGCGCGCGCTCACAATATCGCCGCGCATGCACTGTCATCGCAGTGACCAATATGGTTTATTTTTTTTACTTTATTTTATTTACCGTTTTAATTCACCGCAAAAGGAAAACCGCGTGGTCTCGGTTCCGGCTTGGTGTGTGTGTGTGTGTGTGTGTGTGTGTGTGTGGTGTGTGTGTGTGTGTGTGTGTTCTGGACCGTGGTGCCGGTCCACAGTCACGTGGTACACTTGTTTCACACTTGACGTTCCTGTCTGCCATGTGATGTTCGGCTGAGGTCTGGGTTCTGGGATGTGCCGAAGAGTGTACACACACACACACACACACTTGTTTTTGCTACCTTCTTGAGACCTCCAAAAAAAAGCCGTATCACAATATGTCTCTACGTACATATATATTTATTAATTTTCTTTGATGAGGTGGCGACTTGTCCAGGGGGTACCCCGCCTTCCGCCCGATTGTAGCTGAGATAGGCGCCAGCGCCCCTCCGCAACCCCAAAAAAGGGAATAAGCGGAAGAAAATGGATGGATGGATGGATAATCGGAATTTTACTTGGCAAAATTATGAAAAAAGTCAGAAGTTTTCTCCAAAAATTGTCACTCTTTTACAAGAACAACAAAAACATTGGCAGTATTGGGTTAAAGGTCAGAATTTTATATGAATAGTATCCATTAGAAAGTAATAATTTAACATAAAAATTAATAAATGTTCCGATAAAATGATGCAATATTACAGAAACAGGAAATTGTTCCCGATTTTATTAAAAAAAAAAGTTGACACATTGTGAGAAAAAGACTGCTTTTAGTTATTTTGTTTATTTTTTAAATAGTTTGTAATTTTTTCTTAATCTTCATTATTTACTTATCTTCATTATTTACTTCAAGTTATTAAAGTAAGTCTCTATCTACATATGTATTCATTTTTTTTATTGTTATTGTTTCAATTTCTTACACACTTGTTATTTCATATGTTGACCAGAGGGGGAGCACTTTTAAAAGCGACACAAAGTCTGTTTGAAAAATCCCTCTTTTTTTGGGACCACCCTCATTTTGACCAGCAGGGGTGCAAATGAGACATTGTTTATTAGATGCAATGTTAATGGGACCATGATTTATGTCATCACTTCTTCACACCTCCTCATATGGAAGATACTTTTCCTTCTTCATGTCTCAAGAAGGCTAAAAATACAAGAACAAACACACACACACACACACAGTGCATGTCCCACTTCCGTCTCCTCGGCTCAAACTCAACTCTTCTCATGCTTGTTTGATTTGGTGCTGCCTTCACGTGCAGCGGTACCCTCGTGTCCACACACACACATACACACACACACGCAAACAACTGATACGTGGGAAGTGCAACAGAATGTTCCAGAAGGCAACACAAAGATGCTAACACCTTCGCACACATCAATTATTAATCGATATATCTTGTACCGTTATTCTAGCACACGGGTGTCAAACTCAAGGCCCGGGGGCCAGAAGTGGCCCGCCACTTCCTTTTATTTGGCCCTGGAAATAATATGTATCAATAAAGTAGTGTGACTTTTCTTACTAAATGTATTCTTTCTTTCTGTTTTGGGAGAACAAAAATATATGCCCTCCATTTAATCGCAATTTATGTCAACTTAATATTATCTAATTACCGTATTTCCTTGAATTGCCGCCGGGTATATAGTATGCGCCTGCCTAGAATTACTGCATGCGCAAAATAATTAGCGCATGCTTAGCATTACCGCTGGCTAAAGAATAACGCTGTTTTGCAAAATATTATTTTTCTTAGCGCATGTCTAGAACTCGTTTCGCAGAATAATTAGCATATGCCTAGAATATCCACCGGGTCAAACTCGTCACGTCACGAGTGACACTTCACCTGTCATCATTTTCAAAATGGAGGAGGCTAATTTCAATCATTTGAAATCGCATAAAGGGAAGAAGATTAAGAAATATTCGGTAGGATTTAAGGGACTATCTACAATGTAAATGAAAATAAAAAAAATGAACACATGAATGAGAAGGTGTGTCCAAACTTTTGGCCTGTACTGTATACCGTATTTCCTTGAATTGCCGCCGGGTATATAGTATGCGCCTGCCTAGAATTACCGCCGGGTCAAACTCGTTTCGCAAAATAATATTTTTATTAGCGCATATCTAGAATTTCCACCGGGTCAAACTCGTCACGTCACGAGTGACACTTCAGCTGTAATCATTTTCAAAATGGAGGAGGCTGATTTCAATCATTTGAAATCGCATAAAGGGAAGAAGATTAAGAGCTATTCAGTAGGATTTAAGGTCCAAGCTATTGAATATGCTAAAAAGAACAGTAAGCAGCTATGTTTTATTAATATACCGTAGCTGCGTGTGTCAAATATGAGTCATTAAATGACTCCCGCCTCCTGGTGGTAGAGGGCGCTAGTGATCCTTCTTGCGACTACTCGGTTGCAGAAGAAGTGACAACAAGCAGCGATCGTTTATTTTTTCCTCTCGCTTGCACTTTTAACATGGAGGATTACATATCTAAAATAAAACCGTTTTCTAAACTGGACTTTCAATCGAAGCAGAAGGTAATAAAGGAAGATCTCCATCGAGACAGAGAGACTTTTAAAACTGAAGAAAGATAAGGAAGACTTCTATAAACAAGTTATCGATGCTTTTGATCAGAAGGAGCTGCGCATGGACTTCATTTATAAGTGAAGGTAAGACCATAATAACGTTTTTTTTATTAAATGTGCTTTTCATGATGGTATCCTTACATCACACTCAAATTTATAAGCGCAGGCCTGAATTTACCGCATGCCTTTGGTAAGCGCCGGACTGAGAAGAGGCTTTAAATTAATTAGCGCCCCGGCGGCAATTCAAGGAAATACAGTATTCAAAATTATATTATCATTTTATTTTTTAAATATAAATAAATAGAAAATGGATGGATGGATGATTTTAAAGCGAGTTATCATGAAATTGTGCAATGTAAAAGTAGCAATAGATTTCATGCTGAAATTGTGAACTTTACTGTGGTTTTTACAGCACTTTTCTCTAAATAAAAAAAACAACTTTTTTTACTGTAATAAACTGTGGTGTTGTTTTGGCATTTACGTAATACACCCAAAAATCTACACTCGTTGATTTGCACTAAAAACAAACTAGTAGCTCGCGTGCCCAAATTATACTGTAAAAATTGCATTTTTTTTTATTTACAGTAAAAAAACAAATTTGAAATTTTGAGCTGCCTTTTTTTTTTTT